>NC_141817.1:6288520-6523520 GCF_057944985.1 Cucurbita pepo subsp. pepo
GGCAACTTAGTCAGCACCCACGTATTATTCCTTTCAAGTGAGCTCATCTCATCATCCATGGCTTGCTCCCACTTAGTTGAATCTTCCACTTGTAGGGCCTCATCAAAGAACTCTGGTTCTCCTTCGTCAGTCAGCAACAGATAATGTAATGAGGTTGAATATCTATCTGGTGCTCTGGTAGTTCTGGATGATCTTCTCAACACCTGCTCAGGTGCAACTTGCTCCACGTCTGGTTCTTCAGCAATAGGATCAGCCACGTCTGGTTCTTCAGCAATAGGATCAGGAGTTTCTTGAGCTTCTGTTGTACCATCACTGTGTGAATTTTCTTGCCACTCAAATTCAACTCCCACTTGCTTCGTAGTCTCAGAGTTTATCTTCTCTCTGTCCTTGTACATGACATTTTCATCAAAGGTCACATCACTGTGTCTTAGGATCTTCATATTTTTCTCATTCCAAAACCTATACTCGAACGTGTCAGAGCCATAGCCTATGAAGTAGCATTTCACAGCCTTAGCATCAAGCTTATCTCTCTTCTCTGGATCAACAAGAACATACGCAGTACAGCCAAAGGTTCTCAAGTGAGAGTACTTGAGTTCTTTTCCTGTCCATACTTCTTCGGGCAATTTGAACTTCAAGGATACTGACGGCCCTCTATTAATCAAATATGCTGCTGTGTTAACAGCATCAGCCCAGAATGTCTTTGGCAATCCAGAATGAATCCTCATGCTTCTTGCTCGCTCATTCAAGGTTCTGTTCATCCTTTCTGCAATACCATTTTGTCTTGCCTTACCGGGAATTGTTCTTATTAATCTAATTCCCTCAGCTGCACAAAATGTTATAAACTCTGATTTGTTGTACTCTCCTCCATTGTCAGACCTCAGGCATTTGATCTTCAAGCCGGTCTGATTTTCAACTTCAGCTTTCCACTTCTTGAAGGTGGTAAACACATCTGACTTGTGTTTCAGAAAGTAAACCCATACCTTCCTGCTGAAGTCATCGATGAAGGTGACGTAGTACCTTGATCCACCAAGTGATGAAACTGGAGATGGTCCCCAGACGTCTGTATGGACCATTTCCAACCGCACTTTCTTCGGTTCTCTGGCAGCCTTTGTGAAACTAACTCGTTTCTGTTTGCCCATAACGCAGCTCTCACAAAGACCCATATCAACAGATTTTAAGCCTTCTAAAGCTCCTTTCGCAGTCACCATCTTCATTCCTTTGACGCTCATATGTCCAAGTCTATTGTGCCATAGACTTGAATTGGAAGCACTCTCAGCAGCAGCAGTCATGTTTATACACTCTGCAGTAGTGTATAAGGTTCCGGATTTTGTGCCACGCGCAACAACCATGGCGCCCTTCACAATCTTCCAGGAACTCTTTCCAAACTCTGATGCATAGCCTGTGCTATCCAACTGACCAATAGAGATCAGGTTCTTCTTGAGACCAGGAATGTATCTGACATCTTGTAATGTCCATTGATTTCCTGCTGGAGTTTGTATGGAGACATCTCCCTTTCCTTCAATCTCCAAGGTTTTATTGTCGGCAAGATACACCTTCCCGAAATTTCCTGATTTAAAATTTCGAAACAATTCCTTACTTGGAGACGAATGGAACGATGCACCTGAATCCAAAATCCAGGATTCAGCTGGGCTATCCACACTAAGGATTAAAACGTCCTCAGCATCTTCTGTCGTGTATATAGAATCATCATCATCTTCAGATTTATGATTCTGCTTCTTCTTTAGCTTTGTACAATCTGTCCGAAAGTGTCCTTTTCCCCCACAGCTCCAACACGTTACGTTGGGTTTGTTTGGAGATTTTCCCCGGTTCTTTGATTTTGAACGCCCATGTTTGTTTGAGCTCTTTGATTTGCTTCTTCCCCTTCGATCAACACTGAGAGCATTGCCTGATGAATCTCCAGTTTCCCGTTTGCGAATACTTTCGCTGAGAACTACATCTCGAATTTCATCAAACTTCAGTTTATCAGATCCTCGGGAACTGCTGATTGCGGCAACAACAGTATCTCATGACTCGGGTAAGGATGACATCAAAATCAACGCTTTAATTTCATCTTCGAAATTAATTTCCACCGAACCCAGTTGACTTATGATCATATTGAATTCATTTATATGATCCGCAACACGTCCACCTTCAGACATCTGTAGATTGAACAATCTACGCATCAAATACACCTTGTACATAGCCGACGATTTTTCATACATATTTGACAGCGCCTTCATCAGATCTGACGTTGTCTTCTCCTTGATGATGTTAAACGCCACGTTTCTGGATAGCGTCAACCGGATCATCCCTAAGGCTTGTCGATCCTTGAGCTTCCACTGTTCCGTGGTCATGGTATCCGGCTTCACCCCCAACAGAGGTTCGTGAAGATCTTTCTGGTACAGATAATCTTCAATCTGCATCTTCCAGAAACCGAAATCGGATCCATCGAACTTCTTAATTCCAATCTTTGAACTTTCCATCTTCACAGATCGTGGTGAATTTTGCCTTGCTCTGATACCAGTTGTTAGGATCGCACAACAACGCACACGCTCGATCTAGATGAACACAAAGAAAAAAAGATAGAGAAAAGTTGCAAGGAGAACTCTGGCTAAAAGGATTTTGTATTGATGACTTCAGGTATGTACAACAAGAGAGAGTACAGAGAATAGAAAAGTACATTTTCAAAGCTCTACCGGACCAGATATATATATGATATAGTTTACTATATATAGCTTTACCAGATTTAGCCATCTACTATATATAGCTATTTACCATATATAGCTTTACTGGATATAGCTTTACCATATATAGCTTTACTATATATAGCTTTACTAAATATAGCTTTACCGGATATAACCGTTGACCAAGCTATAAATAAATATCAGGCTCCATAAGCCTAACAGGTCTCACAGTCAGGCAGGCTTATACCATTACGCTCACGAGCCGAATCTTAGCTTGAGCCTACCTTCGCACACCTCCGTTACTCTTTAGGAGGCATCCGCCCCAGATAAACTACCCACCTTGCAGTGTCCCCCCCCCCCCCCCGAAACCTTGGTGCGGCGGTTAGGCATCCTTAGACGAAAGAGTGGTCTTTCAGGATTGGTCGTTGTGTGTCACCACCTCCCACCTATCCAACAATAAATTAGAAGTTCTGGTCTTTCATTTAGAATAAGAATCAAGCCTTATGGATTTCTCAAACCCGAGTTATAAGCAATTCACTTATGGATTTCTCTTCTTCAATTTTTTTCTAAGTTCGAGGGCTACGATTAACCATTTTTTTGAAATCATAATAAGCTCCCCAACAAGTTTTATAAAGGAAATGAGAGCTGAAATTGTCGAGAACACATTTTCCCAATTCGAGTTTTTATGGTAGATTCAAAAATCCAATTAGTGCCTATTAGTAATGTCATCCCTCCAAACAAATTTTACTAGCAGGATGTCATGTTTAATATCTAGGGCATAGGGTTTGATGTTCTTGTCTTATGATCCCAAAGCCACACCACATTTCAATTGTTTTAAAATTTCATGTTTTTTTTGTTTGATTTTTTTTTTTTTTGTTTTTTTGTTTTTTTTTTTTTTTTTTTGGTTTACTATGTCAAATGTATTCAAACTTTTAAACTTTATTTTACATTTGAAAATAAACGTATTTATCCTGTTTTAAATGTGAATATTTATAACGTAGAATTACTTTTGTCTTTAATGTTTTCAAGTCAATCGCAATCCATGTAAATTAGGTCATGACAAGACCCTAGTGCTCCAAGAATAGATTTGCTCGAGGAGCTAATTCAAAAAGTTTCATAGAGGAGAGTCCAAGATTTCAATTTTCTAACGCTCTAAGAATCTAATTAACATCCACGACACCTAGAGAAGATTAAGAAAGCATACCAGGTCTACCAGCATTAAGAATTGTATCACTAGCGTTATTGTTAAGGATAGTTGACCGTTCATTATAAGGCAAATATCTAGATATTTGCCTTACATTACGGCTTACCATATGCCCTTTTGTTAAAGGCAAATATATTGTATTCATTTATTATTCTTTTCTTTCATTGTTATTTCCATATTATTTGTAATTTACCATATTTCTGTATTCGGTAAATGATTATATAAATAAGAGAACTCTCACCGTCATTTAGGTGTGGTGGATTCAGCAAACATTTACATGGTATCAGAGTCCTTTCGGTTTAACAACCCCGACCCTTATTCTCTATGGCTTCCGAATCCTCTTATCATTTTCTTCCTTTCAATACTCTAATCCATATGATCACCATCAAACTTTCTTCCTCCAATTATCTTCTTTGGAAAAGCCAACTTCTCCCTCTCTTTGAGAGTCAAGATATGCTGGCCTATATTGATGGAACTATGGTTCCACCACCTCGCTTTGAACCAGAAACCTCCTCAACACTCAACCCCAAATATTTGGCGTGGAGAGCAGCCGATCAACAACTTCTCTATCTCCTGCTTTCCTCTCTCACTGAGGAAGCCATGGCTGTTGTCGTTGGTCTCTCTACTACACGTGATGTTTGGCTTGCATTGGAAACTACGTTCAGCCATCATTCGAAAGCTCGTGAACTGAGACTCAAGGATGACTTGCAGTTGATGAAACGTGGCACCAAACCTGTTGCTGAGTATGCCCGTGCCTTCAAAAAAATTTGTGACCAACTTCATGCCATTGGCAAACCCGTCGAGGACATTGATAAAGTGCACTAGTTCCTTCGTGGACTCGGCACCGAATTTTCAGCTTTTTTCTACTGCTAAGATGACTCTCACCCCTATCCCCTGTTTAGCAGATTTAGTCTCTAAAGCTGAAAGTTTTGAGTTGTTCCAGCGTTTCCTTGCGTCCTCTGACTCCACTTCTATAGCATTCCCAGCCACTAATCGTGGTCGCACCCATGGAAGCCACCCTACTTCCTTTAGCAACTAGCGTGGTCGTTCTTATTCTCACAAAAACAACTCTTCCAATCGAGGACGAACCCACTCAGGTCAGGGTCGTCGACCACCTCACTGCCAAATATGCCGCAAAGAGGGGCCATTATGCTGACCACTGCAACCAACGGTATGTTTGACTTGATTCTTCTCATGCTCACCTTGCTGAAGCCTTTAACACGTCATGTTCTATTGTTGGACCCGATGCTGCTGATTGGTTTTTGGACACTGGGGCTTCGGCCCATATGACTGCCGACCCATCTATTTTGGATCATTCTAAAAATTACACAGGTAAGGACTCTGTGATTGTAGGAAACAGTGCATCCCTACCCATTACCCACATCGGTACTCTTTCTCCTGTTTTAAATATTCACTTATTAGATATCTTGGTTGTCCCTCACCTCAGTAAAAATCTTCTTTCCATAAGTAAATTAACGTCTGATTTTTCCTCTCTTCGTTACATTTACTAATAATCTTATTACTATCTAGAATTGTCAAACAGGAAGGGTGGTGGCAACCGATAAAAGAGATGGAGGGCTATATGTGCTGGAGCGCGGCAACTTTGCTTTTATTTCAGTCCTTAGAAACAAATCTTTACGTGCTTCATATGATTTATGGCATGCTCGTCTGGGTCATGTGAATCATTCTGTTATTTCTTTTTTAAATAGAAAAGGTCATCTTTCTCTTACGTCTTTATTGCCTTCTCCATCATTATGTAATACTTGTTAGCTTGCGAAAAGTCATCGATTGCCTTATTCCTGCAATGAGCGTAGGTCATCTCATGTGTTAGATCTTATTCATTGTGATATTTGGGGTCCTTTTCCCGTCAAATCAAATTCAGGTTTTCTTTATTATGTTATTTTTATTAATGATTATTCTCGATTCACTTGGCCTTACCCTTTAAAATTTAAATCTGATTTCTTTGATATTTTTCTTCAATTTCAAAAATTTTCGAAAAATCAATATTCTTCTCGTATCAAGGTATTTCAAAGCGATGGAGGTACCGAATTTACTAGCACTTGTTTCAAAACTCATTTACGTAATTCTGGCATCCACCATCAACTCTCTTGTCCATATACACCTACTCAAAATGGTAGTGCTGAGAGAAAACGTCGTCATGTGACTGAGACTAGCTTGACCCTTCTCTTTTACTCTCATCTTTCTCCTCATTTTTGGGTTGACGCCTTCAGCACTGCAGCTTATATTATCAACCGGTTGCCTACTCCACTTCTTGGAGGTAAGTCACCCTTTGAACTCCTTTATGGCTACACTCCACATTATGACAATTTTCATCCCTTTGGTTGTCGTGTTTATCCTTATTTGTATGATTATATGGCTACCAAGCTTTCTCCCTGCAATATTCCTTGTATTTTTTTGGGTTATAGTCCTGCTCATAAAGGGTTCCGCTGTCTTGATCCCACCACCACTAAGCTATATATCACTCAACATGCTCAATTTGATGAAACTCACTTTTCTGCTATCCCTAGCTCCCAGGCCCAACCTCTTTCCTCTATTCCTATTTCAAATTTCTTGGAACCACATATTTATCATATTGATTCATCCCTCCCTACCACTTCATCATCGAACATTCCTCGATCCAGTTCATTCACGTGTGATATTTGTTCTGACCTTGTGGATGAGTCTGTGCAGGTTGATACTTCTCTTGCAGGTTCCACTTTGACACCCTCGACTTCTAATTCGACCTCTAATGAACCTACTGTTGATTTCTCTTCTTTGGGCACTCATCCTATGATCACACGAGCCAAAGCTGGAATCTTCAAGACTTGTCATCCAGCAAATCTTGGTATTTTGGGCTCATCTAGACTTCTTTCTGCTCTTCTTGCATTCACTGAGCCAAAAGGATTCAAATCTGCGGCTAAGAATCCTGCTTGGGTGGCTGCCATGATGAAGAAATTCAAGCGTTATAACAAAATGATACTTGGACTTTGGTTCCTCGCCTTGCCAACACCAACATCGCGGGCTCTAAATGGGTGTTTCGTATTAAATATTTGCCTGATAGATCCGTCGAGCGTTTCAAGGCTCGTCTTGTTGCCAAAGGTTATACTCAGGTTCCTAGTCTTGACTACACTGACACTTTCAGTCCGGTTGTCAAAGCTACCATTGTCCGTGTTGTGCTCTCTATTGCAAGTCACAAATAAATGGCCTATTCGACAACTTGATGTCAAGAATGCTTTTCTCAATGGAACTCTTATTGAACGTGTTCATGTGGAACAACCTCTTGGGTATATTGATCCTCGATTTTCCACTCATGTTTGTCTATTAAAGAAAGCCCTCTATGGCTTAAATCAAGCTACTCGTGCCTGGTTTCAGCGTTTTAGCTCAGTTTTTCTCACACTTGGGTTTTCTTGCAGTCGCGCTGACACGTCCCTTTGTCTTTCATCAGCAATCTAATCTTATCTATTTGCTTCTTTATGTTGTTGACATTATTGTTACCGGCAACAATTCATCTCTTATTGACAGCTTTACTCCAAGCTTCATTCTGAGTTTGCTACCAAAGATTTGGGTTCTCTCAGTTACTTTCTTGGTCTTGAAGCCTCACCCACTCCTGATGGTCTCTTTATTAGTCAGTTAAAATATGCTCGAGATATTCTTACTCGTGCTCAGTTGCTCGATAGCAAACCAGTCCACACTCCCATGGTTGTTTCTCAACACATGACTATTGATGGTTCTCCTTTCTCTGATCCTACTCTCTATAGATCTCTTGTTGGCGCCCTTCAGTACTTGACTATTACGCGTCCAGATATTGCCTATGCTGTCAATTCTGTCAGTCAATTCTTGCATGCCTCTACTGCAAATCACTTTCTTGCTGTCAAACGTATTCTTCGCTATGTCAAAGGAACACTCCACTTTGGTCCTACCTTTCGTCCATCCATTGTTCCTAGTATGCTAGTCGCTTATTCGGCTGGTTGTCCCGATACCCGTCGTTCTATATCCAGCTATTCTATTTATCTTGGTAACAATCTCGTTTCTTGGAGTGCCAAAAGGCAACCTACTGTTTCACGCTCCAGCTGTGAATCTGAGTATCGTGCTCTTGCCACAACTGCTGCTGAACTTATTTGGGTTACGCATCTTTTGCATGACCTCAAGGTCCCTATTTCACAGCAGCCTTTACTCTTATGTGACAATAAAAGTGCTATTTTTTTGAGCTCTAATCTCGTTTCTCACAAGCGGGCCAAACCTGTTGAACTAGATTATCATTTCCTTCGAGAACTTGTTATCGTTGGCAAACTTCGCACACAATATGTTCTCATCTCCAAGTTGCTGACATCTTCACAAAAAGTATTTCTCGACCTCTCTTTGAATTTTTCAAATCCAAGCTTCACGTTCATTCAAATCCGATGCTCAGCTTGCGGGGGGGTGTTAAGGATAGTTGACCGTTCATTATAAGGTTACATTACGGCTTACCATATTTGCCCTTTTATTAAAGGCAAATATATTGTATTCATTTATTATTCTTTTTTTTTAATTGTTATTTCCATATTATTTGTAATTTACCATATTTATGTATTCGGTAAATGATTATAAATAAGAGAACTCTCACCACCATTTAGGTGTGGTGGATTCAGCAAACATTTACAGTTATTAGTGACCTAGGTCATACCTAATAGCGCCCTTACTAAGTGATAGGGTTATAGGGGCGGTAGTGTCGAGTCCTTGCCTAAGCTAGATAGGGTAGCTTGTCGAGACAACTAGGTGCCATTTTCTTGTTGAAATGGCAAAGCATCTCTTGAATAGGGCTTTTGTGCTATAAATTTGTCATAGAAGCAGGCGATGGACAATATAGCTAGATCGAGAAGCGGGCCAGTACATGGAGTTGCCCCTCCAAAACTTTGACTATATGGTGGTTCTTGTGGAAGGGTCACCAATTAACCTTACTCGTAGATGTTCAGAGAGAGGGTGGATTTAGGAATCCCACATCGATTGTGAGATCTCACATCGGTTGGGGAGGAGAACGAAACGTTCTTTATAAGAGTGTGGAATCCTCTCCCTAGCAGACGCGTTTTGAAAATCTTGAAAAAAAAGTTTAAAAGGGGGTTGACCAATAACGTACACGCAACCATGATATTCTCAAACAAAATATCAGAATTCAAATTTCTGGATCTCAAATGTGTTTGGTACACATTGGTTGTTTTGATTATGAAAAAGATAAAACCACCAAAGTCTGTGTGCAAGAAAAACCACAAAACAAAACATGGCCTAAAACAGCCATCCTTTTTCTGTCAACTTTTAATAGCTTTCTTTTTGGATTTAACATTGAGCCATTGATGCCTTACAAAAAGCCAAATTGTAAATGGCGTTATCCGACAATCAATTTTGTACTTTTTATAAAGTAAAAATAATGTCAAGAGAAACAATTATCAGCAATTAGAATCATTGATTGTTACCCCTCCAAAACTTACTAAACGAAAGATTTAGTAATTTCAACTTTAAGATGAAACCCATATCTTTTCAAGATTCTCTACTTATTTTTACCTCTAAATTCATATGCTTTTACTTTTTCTTAGAATGGAAAATGGCATTTGTTTCAAAATTTGATCTTTTTTAATAGAAGCAACACAATCTTTGTTGATATCGAAATGTAGATTGACAAGATGGGAATCAAATTAATGTCACTGTTGTGATGCTATGCTACACATTTGATACTCAAATAAGTTCGGATTTTTGACTAGCTTAGACAAAAGTAGTGTAATTCTCACGTATCTTGTGTACATATGTAAGCTTTTGCAACTTTTTAAAGAAATATTGAACTCTTTTTATGTTTATTCATCTGGTAGTAAATATTATCTTTAGCTAAACCAAGTCCCCGCCTCGAGACGGCTGTACGCTACATCATAACAACAACACGAGAAAATGAAGGCGAAGAGAGCCGCGCAACCAGAGTTCTCCTTACCTTACTAGGGGGCAGAGCGCTAAGAAAGAGAAAGCATTTATCCGTTCGAAAGGAAGGTCAAAAAGTTAAATTGTTCAAATAAACAAAAAAAATAAAAATTATGGGACTAAAATGATTAATGAACCGGTAAACTATATAAACAATATTGTAGGATATACATTTGTTTAATTTGGAGAAGACAAAATTATGACTTTATGTATACATAAAATTATATTATTTAAAAAAAAAAATATATATATATATATATATATAAATGAATTATCTCAATAAATATATCAGAAAAAAGAAATGAAACTTGAAAAGTTTTCCTAAGAATGAGATCATTACAAAATAATTAAAAATATTTTAACTTTGTTGATATAAATTATTATATATTCTATAATATATATACCATTTTGAGTTGATATTAGTTATTTTGTTATTTATTTGGATTTTGTATCCTTTAATTTTGAATCTTAAATCCTCATTTGAATTAGATATGATTGATTTAAGATAGTTAAGCTCGTTAAACTCACAAAAAATTAAGGTTGTGTGAAAATTTTAGATTAAAATGGCTAAAATAGAAGGTTGACTAAGTCAATATCCGTAATAGTTTTTGAAAAGTCGATAAATGCAAGAATTCCGACAAATTTGTCTAAATTCACACAATCTTAATCAGCTCAATTTTCTCGTCGTTCTCTTCAAAATGTTGTGTTAAGCCTCTTTTTTTTTTTTTTTTTTTTTTTTTTTTTTTTTTTCCAACCGATTTGAATGTTGAAGGTTGTTGTCGAGAGCAATCCGCAAAGTGATTGTGCCACTAGAAAGTCATCAAGAACGATGACTAATTTAAGTGGATGAGAATTTCACAACCATATTATGAAGAGAGTAGGTTGTGACCCTTGTGTCGAGACAAGCAAAGTGAGAACCTCAAGAGGCATTCATTCGGCCACACAAAGGCCAATATAGAAGAATGTCATTATGCGACTGAGGAGAACGGTGCATCATCCAACACACTATATAACGTGTGCATTGAAGAGGAAACAAGGAATAAGCAAGATAGGGACAATGAGTAGACATGAGCGTCATAGATAGGTTTGCTGAAGGGTCGGGTAGGGCTCTAGGTCTTAACTTCAAAAGTCGGAGTTTTAGAGGGAATTTGGGCATGCAGTTTTGAAGTTAAGTTCGCCCATATGAAATATGAATGTTTGCTAAATTTGGTGTCAATCGAACACCAGATGGATGCTCCATAACACCTTATGATCGTTCTCCAAAATGACGTCTACCCAAGGAGTATTGAAAATGCCACAAAATGTACCGTAGGAGGGTGCATGGTGTCAACTCTCCACCACCCCTGGATGATATGACTGAGTGAGCTGCAATAACCGACGACACCTCGTCACTTGGAATGGCGTCAAGACATGAGAGCCACGTTAATTGAGAACCAAAATGATGTTGGATGCAACGTTGCATTGAGAGACCTTGGCCTCGAGCAGAGGCAAGGTCGAGTCAAATGACTTGGCCTATTATAGAGACAAGTTGGTTGTGTGGCAGTAATGTTCGGCTGGTGAAGACAAACCTTGTCTAAGGTCCGACAAATCACAAAACCAGGCAAAAAGTGAATATGCGGCTTGGGTTCCCCTCAAGACTGGTCGTAAATGTGTCCAGATCACAATGCCACACAGTTGAAAAAGTATGACCGTGACAGTTGGTATTAGAGCCACATTTTGTGTCTAGTCGGACAAGATTGTTAGAGAAATGAACCCAAAGGTTGAATGAAAGGCATCACAAGTGCGTCAAGAGTGTCAGTATCGACAAGGCAGTTGTGTTGTCAATCATTAGTGATAGTAATGGGTCGAAGCTGAGACTCTCCGAAACTCAAGAGTGTCGGCTGTGACACATTGACAAGGGGAGTCCTTACTTATGAAGCAAGAACCAAGCTCATTTGTCAAGGGCTTAGAGTTTCGATGTGGACAAAACAAATGAAACAGAAGGTGCACCAGGTCGGTGCCTTCCAAATAGCCATTCACATGAGAGGAATAATGTCAATAGTTGCAAGCAAAGAAGTTTGGGTCAGTTCAGACATGTGTCGGCCAAGTGCCAAATTGTGCATCATGCAAGTCCATAAGGGGAGACGACATTGCTGCAAAACGAGGCAGTAGAGTTGAGTGGGGGAAAGCCTGCAAGAACGGGTTTCTCACCCGAGAGAGTGCTCCAAGAAGTGGGCACAAGTGAATTCCTTGAGTCATCCCCTCTTGTTTAAGGTGGATGACTTTGTTGTTTTGACTGAGGAGGAAATGTTGATGGAGAAAAAAGGCGAACGAAAAATATTGGAAGAAGAAAATAATGGAAAAACAAAAAGAGAGAGACAGTATGAGCTGAAGACCGGATAGATCTCATTTCTCATTAGTTGGGATATTTAAATAACAAATTACATCCTAAAAATGTAAAGATGTGTGGGCAACTTAATTCAGGGACTTCCACTCGAAGGCCCTGAATTAAGTTGCTCGCAAGGCCACAATGAGAAAATGTTGTGGCTCGCCTTGCGAGCCCCACTGCGAGGGGTGAACTAGTTTGTGCGACTTAAAGAATACATAGATCGAGGGCAAGATGGCCATGATTGGAGCAAGGTTCCCTTTGAAAAATCCATAGTTGTCTAGTGAGCTTTTGCCAAGCCAAAGTGCAAGCCTCACCCATAGCTATGGCAATATTAAATTGTCGTGTCTACGTTGCGAGTCTCGCTGGCCGAGTTCAAGATGGGCGAACAGAAGAATAGGTCCGAAAGTGGAATAACTCGTAGATAGTGTGCATGAGTTTTTCATATTCGTTCTAAAGCACATTTAATTTCAATCAATTCAATTAGCAAGCTTTCTAGACTTTGCTTCCATAAGAGGTAGTACCGCAAAGAGGAATGCCATGGTTAGCTTGTGAGCCACACCCCGCAGACTGTACCATTACATGCCACTGAGAGAGTATGCAAATTTGCTAAGAGAAGTGTCAAAGTTAAGTTGGGGCAAGTTCACCCATAAATAGACCAAGAGAAGAGTCAGAGAGTAGTGCCACATGACAAAAGAGAAAGTCGGAAGCATCAATTCGAAGTTGTCCCCAAGTTGACCAAGAGATGTGAGTAAGATAAGCATTATGATAAAAGAGAAGTTAGGTGCTTCGTGAAATTATACTTGTCTGAAAAACGATCAATTTCCAGTGGGTTGAGTTGGCAACAATCCAGAGTTTTGCTTTAATTTCAATCAATTCAATTAGCAAGCCTTCTAGACTTCGCTTCCACAAGAGGTAGTACCGCAAAGAGGAATGCCAAAGTTGGCTTGTGAGCCACACCCCCGGACTGTACCGTTACATGTCACTGAGAGAGTATGAAAAATTGCTAAGAGAAGTGCCAAAGTTAAGTTGGGGAAAGTTCACCCATAAATAGACCAAGAGAAGAGTTAGAGAGTAGTGCCACATGACAAAAGAGAAAGTTGGATGCATCCACGGGAACTTGTCCCAAGTTGACCAAGAGATGTGAGTAAGATAAGCATTATGATAAAAGAGAAGTCGGGTGCTTAGTGAAATTATAATTGTCTGAAGCACGATCAATTTCCAGTAGGTCGAGTTTGCAACAATCTAAAGTTTGGATCATCATTGGGATGATGCCGAGATTAAGTGCGGGAGAATGTCACAATCTATGATGTGATTGTATCTCGAAAAAGTCATCAAGAACGATGACTAATTTAAGTAAGAGAGAATGTCACAATCATACTATGAAGAGAGTAGATTGTGAACCTCCCGTCGATACAAGCAAAGTGGCGACCCTCAAAAGGCGCCCATTCGATCATACGAGGGCCAATATAGAAGAATGTCATGATGAGACCAAAGAGGTTGGTGCATCATCCTGAAGGGAATGAACTCTTCATCTACGTAGCAGAAGCATTGGGAACCGTTTTGATTTTTATTAAGAATTAAAACAAAGCAATAAATAGAAGAGTAAGAACTACCTTTGTAGAAACCCTAGCTTGCAAGACTCCTCGGAGTATTCCAACCATGCAGAAGTTCTTCAACATTCCACAAAATCTTCCTTACTATGACTCGAACACAAGGTTAAGGCTTGTGGGAGCCTCTTGAAAGAAAATCTCAAAGGGATTAGAGGAAGAGTTTCGAGAATTCTCTAGAGATGTAATTTCATTCTCCAAGAAAGTGGGAGAGATTGATGTGTCTTTGGCTCAACCCGAGGGTCCTATTTATAGAGACTCTCCGAGAATATTTACCAAATAATATATTTGCATATTTAATATATTAGGATATTATATCTTCTATAAATCATATTTAGATATTATAAGATATTATAATATATTTAATTAATTTGAATCTCATTCAAATTTTAGATATATTTTATTTAATGTATTAATTGATTTAATATTTAATTGTATTGAATACAATAAATATATTTTTCCTTTTTAATATATCTAATATATTAAATATTAATTTGAACTCTTCAAATTAATATGTTTTTCTCCTTTTATATTTAACGTATTTAATATATTAAACATTAATTTTTAAATATTAATTTGACATTTCAAACTAAATTTATTTTCTACTTTATATTTAATATATCTAATATATTAAATATGAATTTGAACACTTAAAATTTTCTTTCAAATAAATTGAACCTTTTAGCGTTACTATCCAAGGAGACCTTATGAACCTACATATTATAAGCTACAATGATACAAAATTAATTAATTAAACTCTTTAATTAATCCATTTCCATTCATTAACTATAGGTCACTCCACTATAGACCTAGAGTTGCACTCTTATGCAATGTAGGACAAGTTATATCCATCGATATAATCATTACAAGCAAGTCGATCCTTCACGAGTTGTTCATAATTACAGCTGGGTCAAAAGTCCGTTTTACCCTTGTAATTACATCTTTCATCCTAAGTACCACTTATTCTCTAATGAACAATTTGTCTATGATCAAGTCATAAACCAAGTCCCTCTCGGGCCAATGACAGGGTGGGGCCCCATTGTTCAAGTCCCGAAATCAGTACTCAAGAGAACAACTCATTTACTTTCCTTGTATGGAAAGGAGTGAATTCCATCTCATGATATCATGCTCCCAACTCCATATTTGGTAGTCCCCAAAATAGTAGTCATATTGAATCGGCTAAAAGAGTCATTCTCACCCATATAAATTAAAGAACAAGCCCTCACAGGCAGGAGTTCATAACTCACTCAGGATTAAGATCGAGTCGCATATGATCATCATGTGAAATATTAATCTTCTCAATTAACGGATTTATAAAGAGAGATTAAATATTTCTTGGTCCAGTCTTATACCATCTCATTGTATAGGATACCCCCCTTACATGTCTCCACACGAATGATTTGAATCAAATCATTTGTAACAATTACAAAGTGGGCCGTATCAATAGTGTTACCAGGATAAGACACCCAACCTTATCCATATACTATAGACTCTTTAGGTTATTACTTGAACACAATCCTCTTATATGTCAACCACATACGGTTCAAGATTGCATTAATAACTTTAGATTTTCATATAATGGATAACAATTAAATCACAAATAAAGTAATATAAATTATTGTTAAAAACTAAATAATTAATTACGATGCTTTAGGGCATAAATCCCAACACATCCAACCACCATGTAACGTGTGCATTGAAGAGAAAATGAAGAGTAAGCAAGATAGGGACAACAAGTTGACATGATCGTCACAGATAGGCTTGCTGAAAGGCTGGGTAGGGGTTCCAAAGGGAATTTTGGCATGCGGTTCTATAGTTAAGTCCGTCCATATAATTTTCATCTTTAAATCATTTTTGTATCCATTGGAAATCAGATGGATGCTCCACGACACCGTATGAACATTCGCCAAAAAGACTTCTACAAAAGAAGTATAAAAAATGCCTCAAAATGTACCTTTCGCACATGCATGTGTAACAGTGAGGGAGAGCGTTCTGAGACAAGTGTCTCAAGCGACTTCTTTTGAAATGAGTTTTTCAAGGATAGTACTAGGTGACACGAGTGTGCCAATATTGGGCACCAACCCATGTATCGAAGGTTGGATTATGCATCCGTTGTTCGGTATTGTATCTGTAAATGACATGGCATAGGTACAGGAGGGTCAATGCCTCGATTAAACCTGGATGGATGTATATTTAGGATGTCTCGAGATTATGAACAACATGTGGGCCCGTTCTCAACGACATGATCGAGTGAGTTGTGATAGCTGACGACACCCTATGACTTGAAATGGTGTCAAGACATGAGAACCACGTTAATTGAGAACCAAAATGATGTTGGATGCGACGTTGCATAAAAAGACCTTGGCCTCGAGTAGAGACAAGGTCGAGTTGAATGACTTGGCCTAGTGTAGAGGCAAGTTGGTTGTGTCGCAGATTATTGAACATGCATGCGTAGGCGGCGTGTGTGGCCGAAAAAGCTTCGATTCTACACAAGTGATAATTTGTAGTACTTCTCTACACATGATCGAGGTTGGAAAATGCAAACATATAGAGCATGGTTGGACCTATTCTTTTAACATAGCATAACATGGCCATAGACAACTTCCTAGTCTGGACAAAGTTAGATTTGTAGTACCTATCTACACATGATCCACGCATGTGAGCATGGGTCAACCAAGCAAGCTCGAACACTCCCTAGCTGGGCTCGTCAATCTAGCACTCGTTGATGAGCTCTATGTCGAACACGGCGGAGGGAAAATGTCGTCAGTACATCATGGTATTCATAATGACATAAATCATATATCATGTTGTACGCATCCTTATGCATCTCTCATTCTCAAAAAGGATGAGAGATTAAATATTTCTTGGTTACTCTTCTACAAACTCATTGTCTAGGATTGCCCCACTCACATGTGGAACATGAAGATTTTGATTAAATCATTTGCAACAATTACAAAGTATGTCATATCAATAGAGTTATCAGAATAAGACACCCAATCTTATCCATATACTACCGACACTTTACGTTGTTACTTGAACATGATCTGCTTATGTGTCAACCACACTTGAATTTTCATACCATGAATAATATTATAATATAAATAAGATAATAAAAATTATTATCAAAACTAAATAATTAATTACAAGGCTTTATAACATAAATTCCAACCCGTTGTTCTTTAGTCTACCTCTCTCCCTCACTTGTTACGCCGAAAGCACTTGCTTACACCCACACTCGTGAGTTTCAACATCACAACTTTCTCCTAACCAAGGTTCTCACCAGCGTCCAGTAGAATAATCAAAACGACGTAATTCACTGTAAAACTTAGTGTTCTATGTGTTTACATCTATGAGCCGCAACGTTGCTGTCGAAGGCTGGGGTTGTAAAATACTTGCGCACCGTCAAGCTTGCGGGATTGGTTTTCACGTAGAGAAGAGTACTTTGCTCTCTCTTGGTAATCAAGACAACTCCGACGAAAAATGCTTGGTTGTTCAAGAGAGTGGGTAGCGAATGTATTTGAAGGAATTGTGAGGGCTCGTTTCGTTGCGGGTTATCGGTGCCATACCGAAAATCTCGTAATTTTTGACGAGATTTGAAACTTTCAATTTTTTTCTTTCTAACTGCTGTTACAAAGAAGGGGTAGAGAAGAAATTAAAACCTACCCGAAGTTTACCCGAAAATGAAAATCTTGAATTCCTTCCTATCTATAGTTTATTAGCCTTCGTGGTCTTCACAAGAAATACTTCTTGAACTTCCCGGAGGTGATTGAGATAGGTTAGAATGGACAAATTTGTGTGAATTGAATTTTCGAACTCCTTCTCCCTAGTTAAATGGTTGTTTGAATTGAGCGAATGGGATAGGGACATTTTCACCACTTGTTTCCTCACTAAAGTGCTGGGTAGGATACTTTAGAATGTATAGGAACAAGTTTGGAAGGACGTGGTGAGTGCAAGGAAGTGGTGGACTAAAGCTTCCAAATTTAGAAGAAATCGAGGAGGGAATGTCCCAAAATCTAAACGGTAGTAACCCGCGATTGGATGCTCGACATTGCTTGGTTCTTGCTCCAAATGAAAGCCCACACTTTATAATTTATAGAGGAAGTTTTAATCGACATTAGAATGTCCGAAGCCACCTTGAATTCGAAACTTAAATTTTTAAAATTTTTGTTGGAAATATATTCTCCAATCAAGCAACAAAATAATAATAATAATAATTTGATTTCGGAATGAAATTTTGAAAAAGAACTAAAATTGAAGCATATTAAAATTTGATAAACCCAAACAAGGCTTCCAAAAAGGAAAAGCTTAAGAGGAAAAACAAAAGGTGAAGAGGAAAGCAAAAAATATAGGACATTATTTGAATACATATCTTGTGTCGCAAGGTTTCAAAATTCAACGTACTTTAAAGAGCGCATAAAAATAATGGGTCGCCTTTCTATAATTAGCCACTTTTAGGGCTCTAGGTCTCATGCTCTCCCTCCTAAATTTGAATTTGAAATAAGGGAATCTAGTTCACCAGATTTTCTCTTGCCTGCCCATAAATTCAGCAGCCGGCCATATTTTGGACCTATATTATATAAGCAGGTGGATATTCTTATATGTCATAAACCTTGCCATATTTACAAATTCAATTTAAAATGATACTTTTGAAACCTTAACTAGGGTAATACCTTTTAAATAGCTTGACATTGCTAGAAAAAATTCATCCATAATTTTGTACAAAAATTAGTTTATGTTGATCCTTTGTCATGAATTTGTATAGGGGTAGAGAGAAGATTACCACGGAAATTCTAGTTAATTTAGAGATAATTTCCACATTTGTAATCCCAGTGGATTCCCCATCCAAGTCCATCTTAAATCATGATTTCCTAAATTTAAGACATCTTGACAATCTCATACCGTAGTCTCTCTCCATACATACCTATAAAATTTTGACCATAATGGTAATGTCTCATCCAAACTATGGTTTGATACTTTTAAATCACCTCATAACTTTCATATGTACTCTTGTTCTCGAACTTAGATTTAGAACTTTCCAAATAGTGTCAAGGAAGGGAGGTTTTAACCATGTACTTTTCTGAGCTGTTCCAACCTCTGCTCTGTACTGTGCTTCTCTAGTTGACAATGATACTGTTGATTGTCTTTTGCTACACCAAGAAGTTTTTCTCGAACCAAGCTTGAACACATACCTGGTGCTTGATCTTCGGGTATCGTGATATCCTTTGACATATCTCAAGGTTCGTCGAGCCGCATCAAAATGAGGCTTCTTCGAACTTTCAATATACTGACTAATGACTCCAACTTCATTTTCGAATCTATTTGGTTGGTTCATGTAGATCTTCTGGTTCAACTCTCCATGCAAGAATGATTCTTCATATTCATCTACCAAAATTTTCAATCTTTATTTACGACAAGTGTGGAGGAACTTGTACGATAGTGATCTTTGCCACTGGACTAAACATTTCATCATAGTGTAATCCATATTCTTGAGAGAACCTTGGATCTACAGTCTGAGCTTTTTATCTCACGATTAATCCATTCGGGGTACACTTTATTTTGTAAATTCACTTGCAAAAGATAGATTTAACATCTCTTGGCCATGACACTAGTTCTGAAGTTTGATTTTGCTTCAGGGCTATAATTTCTTCCTCCATCGCTTTCTGCCAAGCCAAGTTTTGTGATACTTTTTTATATATCGCTGGTTCATAAACTCTGTCTTCTACAATAGTTGCATTGGCATACTCTAGATTTGACTTTTGAATTATTTCTGACGGTTTAAGTTGTTGAAGTGCAATTTCCTTTTCACTAAGTTCGCTTGGTTGAGTCACTTCTTACTCACCAACATCAGTGTCACTTGGATATTCAGACACATCAACATTTGACTGAATGTGCGTAGTTTGCTCCCCCTTCTTCTGTATATGAAT
Organism: Cucurbita pepo subsp. pepo; assembly: GCF_057944985.1. Classification (NCBI taxonomy): domain Eukaryota; kingdom Viridiplantae; phylum Streptophyta; class Magnoliopsida; order Cucurbitales; family Cucurbitaceae; genus Cucurbita; species Cucurbita pepo. The sequence continues at coordinate 6,308,248 of NC_141817.1, forward strand.
TTCTTCAATTTTCTCCCTCGTCTTCTGTGGATGAATTTCTTCAATTTGCTCCCTCGTCTTCTGTGGAATAATTTCTTCATTTTGCTCCCCCATTTTCTGTGGAAGAAGTTCTCCAGTGTGGTACAAGCCTAGTAATACTTCCTTCTCTGAGGGCCACTCTGCTTACATTGCACCACTCTTATCGTCAATCATGTGGTTTGAGCATCCTGAATCAATGATCCAATCATCCTCGTAATCAATATGTTCTCTCATTATTGCCATGAGCACTACCTCATCTTCTTCTATGTCACATATTGCCTCTGCATCCCATTCCTCCTCAATCTCTATGTTGGAAGCCACATTACTCTCGATAGATTTTTTCTTGGACCAACAACCTATGGACATGTGGTACTTCTTCCCGCAACTGTAGCAATTATCTTTAAATCACTTTCCTTGAGGACTCTTATTGTCATTTTTCTGAGCTCTCTCAGGTATGTAGTTCCTTGATGGTTTTTTCTTTTGTCACCGTTTTTGTATCCACGTTTGGTAGACGGCTTATTATTGCTCTGACTTTCACTTGTGTAGAGTGCTTATTCTTCACCCTTCAATGTGATGTCTCCCATTTGTTTAGCCATGACTTCTTGACTTACTAACAAATTTTCAAACTCTACAAGTGATGGTTGAGTGGGTCATCCTTGTACAACAAGAATGAAGCTTCTATATTCTGGTCGCAATCCGTAGATAATGATCCTCTTCATTCGAGATTCTCCAATGGCGGACTTCGAGTCTAGTTCAGTAATCTCCTTGCAAATCGACTTGACTTTATAGAAATACAGAGCAATCGTCATGTTACGTTGTGAAACTGACAACTCATTCTCCAAAAGTTGTAGCCTTGTATAGTTCTTCTTTGAGAACAACATCACGAACGTGTCCCATGCTTCTTTCGGTGTTTTGTCATCCCAAATATGCTCTAACATCTCTTCTTCGATTCTGGTCTTCAAGGCAAACATTGCTTTGCCTACTTTGATTCTCCATTTGCGCAAGGCACCGTTAGAATCCTCCTCGGGCGGTGTAGTTTCACTTCCTCTAACGACCTCCCAAAGGTCCTGTCCTTGTAAATAGGACATTATGCATGTTTCCCACGTGTTGTAGTTGTTGTTGTTGAGTTTCTTGATTTCTCCTACAATTTAGAAGTTACACTATCGTGTTGGCAATACCTCAGTAATACCAAACAAGTCTTTTCGACACAAAATTTGCAGAGTCACGAACTATTCATGACACAAAGAAACTCACTCACTAATAATCTCAAGAAATTGTTTCTGATATGGAAGATCATACAGAGCTACAACGAAGAGTATAAGAATTCAAAGAGATTAGACAACCTACACTAACCTCACTCTGATACTAGAGAGATCAGACAACCTACACTAACCTCACTCTGATATCAGATTGTTGAACAAAACTCTCTGTGGGAAACACTTGCACTCTTTATTAAGACTAATAGAGAAGTGATTACAAGACACCCTGTAGAATACTACTGATCTGTACTTCTTGGGATGAAAACCTAGGTAAAGTGGAGGGGTATTTATACTGAGTCTAAGCAATCTACTCCTAAAAAATAATCTTTTTTCTAAAATATCTACGTCTCTTCCTAAAATATCTACGTCTCTCCCTAAAATATCGGGTTATCCTTATTTTAAAATACCTAAATCATTTTATTAAAATAAATGTAGATGGGCTCATCCAATTAGTTGGGTTGACTATTAGGGATGATATTTTAACACTGTGTGTCATTCACAAATCTATTTAAATAAACAATGTGTTCGACTTTTGTGGTGTTAGCTTAAATACATATATACATATATATATATATATATATATATATATATATATATATATATATATTGTTCACACCGATACTTTAATTTCATATTTAGATACTTCATAGTGATGGAATTTTCTTTCAACACTACCACTTTTTATATCTATAGCGGACTATAGATATTGACATCTATCAAGCTTTCATGGTCATATTCATTTGATACTACTTACTCGTTAGTATACGTTGGTACATCCCTTTCTATCTCTATGGTCATAATATTACGTAGTTTAACAATGTTTGAGACGTCTAAATGAAACATCTAACCTTTCTTAACAAAATCATTTTCATGCCTACACTATCATTTAGTAGTTTACTAAAACTATATCTCCTCACTCAACCTTGCTAAATCTAAACACCATGAATATATCAAATTAACATTCATATTTCATGCCAGGTAAATCATATCATATTCTATATTATGACTAACATAGAACTAAGTGATTAACATAGAATTAAGTCCACAATAATGTAGTCAACTATAATACAGTCAATGGTGTCAAAATTTTATTGTGTTATATTTTATAATGACCAAGTAGTAACAACATAAGCAATCAACGACATTTCCTTTTCTTATCTTACGCATGACATACCTGACGGTGACAGGGAATCGACCGTGAGACTATGGAACATGTCAAGCCTATCTTGTAGGCTAGTCTACAGAATGACGTAAAGCTCTAATACCAACTTTAATGACCTTAGATTTCTATTAACCTAAAGTCGCTACCATCTTCATAACATCATCTTTTATGCGAAAATATGCATTTCAAACATCATCTTAAAACATTGTCACGGACTTACATGTTTCAAAAAGTCTTTAAAGCACCTAACGGAAATATAAAATAAAACAAAGTAAATATTAAAATTGAAAAATGTCTTCTACTAACCTATGGTCTAAAAATTTAAATACAACTATTCTGTGCATATGACGGTCTTTACTTGTGATGTCGTCGTCAGCCATACAGGAGTACTTTGCCTTTACCTGACAAAGTAAAAATAGCACATGATTTAGTATTTTATAAAATATTCAGTAAATGACCCCACTATTGGTGTCAAGGAATGCAAACACATGCAACTCATGATTAGAGACCAATCGTTAAAACCATGATAGAGGAAGCCTCCAGACCAAACAAAATTGGATGTGTAATACTTTCTACACACGACCCACACATGCGAGCGTGAGTCCCCAAGCGGTTTGCACCCCCTAGATCCATCATAGTCGGGCTAGCTGTCCGTAGCCCGACGTCTGAAGGTCAGCAAACTCTTGAATATCATGTGAGGCATGATGATGATTATCATCATCATAGTGTATGCGCTGTACTCATCATCATAAATGGGGAAGTAACTCGATGTATATGAACACACAATATGCATGAGTTCCCTATGATTTTCATCTTTAAATCATTTTTATGACAAAATCTTATACATCATTCACACATTACCCTTGGTAAAATACATGCATTGAGCTTCATATGTTTATCATCATTTACATCATTTAGAGTTGTGTCTTAGAAAACTCATCGTCATAATGCATCATGATATTTAATACATGCACATCATCTTAATATGTAATATCATCATATTACATCATTTCATCATTATGCATCTTACATCATTATGTTATCATGAATCACCACCGTCAGGTCATCATATCATGTCAACATCATGTCAACATCTCACATCATCATATACTTCATCACAACATCATATCATCATCACATCATCATATAACATCATCACATCAGCATATAACATCATTACATCATCATACAACATAAAACATAAATGACACATGTAAGGGTTATTGGGATGCGTCATCATACATAAGAAAAGTCTTCCAACCGAGGCGATAGTAAAGCCAGTTATTTGGTTGGCCTTAGCCAAAGTTCTATCTAGCTCCAAATTTGTATGTTTTTGTACTTTAAATTCGTTCTCACTTATGTCAAGGGTACACATATTTTAAATAATCAATTAATTGTCTCAATAAAAATCGAATTTCATGTTTTATTGTTTCTAAGTAAAACTTAAATTAAAAAATATGTCAACTACTTAAATCATACCATCCAAAAACTGTTTTTTATTTTTTATTTTTTTATAATTCTATAATCCATACTTTTTCAGATATTCCATTTTCTTTCGTCTATTTGTTTTACTCATTTTTGTGTCTCCGCCCTGTGTTTTCCTTTTTATTTTCTTCGCATTCACTTTTTTTCTTTTTTCTTTTTCTTTTTTTTCTTCTTCTTCTTGGTATTTAATTTATAATTAAAATCTAAATAATGGTAACAAAATCAGGATAAAAGAAAAAGAAAATTTAACGAACCTATTGTGACAAACTCTTCAAGTGACATTCTCCATAAATTAAATTTACGTAAAACCATTTTTTCTATATTATTTCAACTCATTTTATTGTTTTAAGAACTCTAAATAATGTTCTTTTTGATACCCCCTCCAACTCCCTCTTTACCTACCAAGGTTCGAACCTGCGCATAGAGAGTTGCACTAGCAATCGCCAGCAAAGTTACGACACAGTTCAGTAGTAATCACTCATGTGCATCAAGATGTTCCATGACTTGTTAGTCCTCTTTTCCATGGTGTTATCTACACTATACGACGCCATGAGTCTCGACGGGTGGTTGTCAACGTCATTCTCGTCATGAGGTAAACTAACAGTCTTTTCTTCTTCTCCCTCATTTTCTCTATATCATAATATTTTCTTTGTAAGTAGATTTTGTGAGGTGCGGCTAAAGGTCGTTGGCGTGTTCTTGGCATTGGGGAAAAAAACGTGTATGGTGAGTGTGTGAGAATTCCAACGAGTCGTCGGAATTCTCACCCCCTCTTTCCAACAACCTTATTTATTTTGGATCCGTACTTTTATTTAGATATAATCTCAGTACATTCATGTATCCATCCTTTATTCAATTTTCACAATTAGAATTCAATGCAAATTCATAAAATAGTTCTTATAAATATATATACCTTTGCCTTTTCTAGGTATTGACTTAGAATTATAATGCTTCTCCCACCTCTTGCTTCTCCAAGTTTGGTGTAATTGGTAGCATTTAAAAGAAAAAAATTAAGAGATTTGGGTCAAATTTCACTAGATTGATTTTTGAAAAAAGAAAACCAAATTTACATACTTTATTACAAAAATTAAAAGAAAAAAAAAAGGTAAACGACGTGTAGTTTACTTTATCAACAGTCGTCCTCAAGACTTCATCTCTTGGATTCTCAATTCTTTCCCTACATGTCGTCGTTTTTCCTAACCCCACCATTTACTATCATACCCAAAAGCCACAAAAAGATTGAGAAAAAAGATGATAGGGGAAAAAAAGACAAACCAAAACCACCTTTTGTTCATCATTTGATTATCAATCCTTTATAAAGCTTATGTTTTTCTCTTCTCTTTTTTTGTTCAACATTTCAAGATGAGATTTTTATGTTAACCCTTTGAAGATATGGGTTTGAGGAATCACATGGCACAAGAAAACCACATAACTTTCATAGAATGGCTTAAACCCTCCATTTCTCTCTCTTCTTCCCTTTCTTCGTCCTCTTCCTCGTCCTCCGATCGAGATTTGATATCTCCGACGACCGCCCAAAGGTGCCTGCCTTTGTTCACGGAGAAAGATGAAGAACGGGGTCGAATTCGAGATCGGGAAAGAAAAGGCTTGGGAATTAAAGAGGAAGATGAAGATTTGGTGAAAGTAGAAGTGGGTTTGCACATTGGGCTTCCAAATGTTGGTGATGTCCCTAATTTTGGTGATGGGAATATGAATGGTTTTGTAAAGAAAGAAGAAATGAAGAAAAGCTTCTCTAATTTTAATACTCAAGGAAGGTTTTGGATACCAACGCCGGCTCAGATCCTTGTCGGTCCGATGCAATTTGCTTGCTCCATCTGCAACAAATCTTTTAATAGATACAATAACATGCAGGTAATTATGATTAAAGTTGTCTAATTATCTTTTATTTCTTGTTTATAATCCTTTCTAAGCTCTTTTACAAATGATAACTTAAAAGTAGAACGGTGAGATCCCACATCGAGTGGGGAGGAGAACGAAACACTCTTTATAAGGGTGTGAAAGCTTCTTCCTAGTAGACTCGTTTAAAAATCTTGAGGGGAAGCCGAAAGGAAAAGTCCAAAGAGGACAATATCTACTAGCGGTGGACTTGAGCTGTTACAAATGATATTAGAGCCAGACACCGGGCGATGTACCAGCGAGGAGGTTGAGCCCGAAGAGGGTGGACACGAGGTGGTGTGTCAGCAAGGATGCTGGCTCCAAAGGGGGGTGGATTGAGGTCCCACATCGATTAGAGAACACGGGGTGGATTGTGAGATCCCACGTCGGTTGTGAGAAGAACGAAACATTCTTTATAAAGGTGTAGAACCCTCTCTCTAGTAGACGTGTTTTAAAAACCCGGAAGGAAATTCTCAATTAGAAAAGATAAAACAAAAAAAGAAGCAATAATTAAGATTTGCAATGTTGAAACTCAAAATGTGTATTTATATATATACTTTTTTAACATTGAATTATGGTATTGTGTGTTTTAGATGCACATGTGGGGACATGGCTCGGAGTACAGAAAAGGCCCAGAATCTCTTAGAGGATCACAGCCAGCAGCAATGCTAAGGCTACCATGTTATTGCTGTGCTCATGGGTGCAAGAACAACATTAATCATCCAAGAGCCAAGCCATTGAAGGACTTTAGAACTCTTCAAACCCATTACAAAAGGAAGCATGGATCTAAGCCATTTATGTGTAGAAAATGTGGCAAAACTTTGGCTGTTAAAGGAGATTGGAGAACCCATGAAAAGAATTGTGGGAAGCTTTGGTATTGCAGCTGTGGCTCAGATTTCAAACATAAAAGATCTCTTAAAGATCATATTAGATCCTTTGGAAAAGGCCATAACCCTACCTGCCCTCTTGATGGGTTTGAAGATGACAAAGAATGCCTCACTGGGTCTGATCAAGAACATGAGTTTGCTACTCATTATTAGCCTCTCTTTAACTTATAATATCTATTAGGGTTTATCTCTTCTGATGCAACTATGATCGTATCTTAACTCGTGCTTGGTAGCAAAACATTCTCCGACCGTTGGGCGTTCGAGGAGAGATTATTTGGAGATTGACACAATGTGATTGATAGTTCAGTATGGTTGTGTAATTGGACGAGACAACTACATTGTGACGATCGAATTGAATCGTGTTCGTAGAAGCTCGAGAGGGAACGATTTGCTACCGAGCACAGTGAGATATTTAGTTTAGGGTTTTCAAATAAGGGATTGCTACAAGTACAAGTGATGAAGTAGGCGAATTTTCTTCTCTTGAGATGGATTTGATTGTCTCTCTTTTATGGAGGAAATTCATCAGCTTCATTGCTTATTATAAAGTGGCAATCTTTCATATCAAGGTTGTAACACTCTCTCTTTATATATGTTTCTGATTTCTCTCTCCCTTTCTTATGTGAAGGACTTTTATGAGAAATTTTTATGGTAATTATCTATCTATGGTGCTTGAACTTTAATATCAAGTCTATTCGATATTTGCATCGATATCCGTTCTTTCTCTCTGTTTGTTCTTGTTTAAATTCAGAAACGTTTGTATTAAACTCTTAAATAGATTGTATATCGGTTGGAGTGGGAAATGAAACATTCTTTATAAGAAGGATGTGGAGACCTCTCCCTAGCCCTAGCAGACACATTGTGGCACCCAAGTAAAGGATGAGTTCATGAATAAACTGAGACCACATCTGAATGTCTGAGATCCTACATTGGTTGAAGAGGGGAACGAAACATTCTTTATAAGGGTGTGGAAACCTATCCCTAACAGATGTGTTTTAAAAAGAAAGCCCGAAAGGGAAAATCCAAAGAGGACAATATTTGCTAGCGGTGGGCTTGAGCTATTATAGAATGAAAGCGATCTTGAAAATAAGATGGTTAACAAAGGCTTAAAAGAATTGGAAGTCACTACCTATACCAACAATGAGTATCTTCTGTTCAGTAGTTCACCCACAGAAACTCCAAAGTAAAACGTGTTTTATATTGAGCGACTTGTTAGGAATTTTTTGAAGATGCATGTGAGTGAAAGAACTCTTGTCGATATACGAGATAGTCTTCCCTCTTAGAAACAAGTGGTAAGTAACGTGATCATCAGGTGTCGGATACTGATTCTAAATCTTGAGTATAGATCGTTACACTTTTCCTTCCCATTCGAGTTGGTTCAACACGTTTGTATAATTTTTGATACATTTGTTAAGTTGCTTATTGTCAACACCAAAATGGGAAAGTTAAAAAAAAGAGAGTCCAACTTGGAGGCTTTCACCAAATAACCCACCAACAGAGATTAGCGGCACTAATTAATAATATTTGGAAAGAACAAAAAAAAAAAAAAAAAAAAAAAAAAAAAAAAACATTATTATTAATATTTGAAATATGAATTATATATATATTAGTTATTTGAATTCCGTGACCAAATCATTAGAAGGAATTGAATGCCCTAAGCTGTGTAAAAGCAAATCTCAAAAGGACCCTTTTGGCAATTTTGGAAAAAAAGAGGGTTAGAAGTGTGAATATGTGAGAGTTAGGCTTGACTATAACTTTGAAAAGGTGACCCAAAAATACTAAAATATATTTTAATTTTTCTTTAAGGTAATGGAGCTCCACCATGTTTTGTCGGGAAATAAATTCTTATTTTATTTTATTTTTCAATTACTATTTTTGTTATATTTTAAAATTAAAAATAAAATTTAGAAAAATAAAAAAAATATTTCATTTTTAATTTTGAAGATGCATAAATAAACTTGTTTTAAAAAAGAAAATTAAAAATGAATAAATAAATAAAGGGAAATAAAAAAAGTAAAAGAATAAAAATGGGGACTCTCCATGAATCATGATTATAGATTTTATAAAAGTATACATATCAACTTGTGATTCACATCTTACCTAACCCTTAACTCCTATATCCAACCACACCAATTTCCCTTTCCCTTCATGAATTCAACCATCATTTCACCATTTTCATTTAGCTTTTACCAAACAAAACCCACTTCTCCTCTCGTATTTCATCGTCTATCAATTTAATTATTCTTTGATTATAAATTAGTTGATGCGGGAGGCTCGACTCCTTTTTCCTTTGACACGGCTAAGTTTAGGGCATAACTCTAATAGTTCTCATAGTTTTGCTTTGATATTCCCCAAAAGGCCTCGTACCAATGATGGAGATAAATTTATCATCATTCCCTAAATTAGCCGATGTGGGACTTTCATCCGACAACAATTCTTGCCGGAGAAGTTTTATGCATGCCCAAAACTGATTTGTGTTTTTTTGTTGTTTAAAAAACAATTATAATCGATTCATCGAGGTGTTTTTTAGCTTTTTATTTTTTTATTATTATGTTGCTTTTTTTCATTTTATTATGGAGAGTTGTTCAATTTCAAATTAGGGCTTTACTCAATATATGACTTTTGGTAGAAACAAAGCTTATTTAAGGTGCGAAGTGATACAAACTTTATTTTTGTGTGGGTTCAATTTTAAAAGTTAGGGTTCTTGATTTTAATGATGGTGGTCACCTGTTTTAGTGATTTTTTTTATATTTCTTTCAAAAAATGATAAACAATTACTTTAGAGGAGAATGTGACTTCAAACGTGCATGATTAACTTTTTTCACAATGTTTGTAACAGAAACTTAATTGAGGGTGTAAATTGATACAACCATTCAAGTTTGAGATTTAAATTCATAAAATTGAAAGTGTCATCAGTTAAAATATCATCATTAGTGTAACGACCATAAATTTTTACTTACTAGAGTTGTTACTAACGTTTCATGTTAAGCTCATATGCAAAATAACTCTTAAAATGACATCATTTAGAGCATAAAATTCGAAGAATTATTAAACAGCTTCAACTTGAAAACAAGGCATGTTCTTACTTCTTCAATACATAACAATGGAAAATAATTAAAAATAAATATGAAATAAATTAGATAAAATGCAATACAACTTATTATAACCTAAATTTAGGAATTTAAATATGCATCTATCCTATGAACGTTTCATGGTCTTTACTTGCAATGCCACCGTCAATCGTACATGGGCGCCTTGCCTTTACCTAAAAAATGATGAGGCACAGGACCTGAGTATTTCGAATAATACTTAGTAAGTGACCCCACTATTGGGGCCATGCAAAAATGCAAACAAATGCAAATGATGCTGAGTTTGTTCATAAAAAATGATGAGGCACACGACTTGAGTTTGTTCATAAACTGCACAAGCAAGTGAAAGAACAAATTGAGAAACAAAATTCCAAGGTTGCCACCCAAATTAATAAAGGACGTAAGATTGTCATCTTCAAGCAAGGAGATTGGGTTTGAGTGCATTTCCAAAAAGAAAGATTTCCTACTCAAAGAAAATCTAAGCTTTTACCACGAGGAGATGGACCTTTTCAAGTTCTTGAGTGTATCAACGACAATGCTTATAAAATTGATTTACTAGGTAAGTACCGTGTTAGTACAACTTTTAATGTTGTTGATTTGAGTCCTTTTGATGTAAGTGATGGCTTGGATTTGTGGACGAATCCTTCTCAAGAGGGGGAGAATGATACGAACCACGACCAAGGAATTTCCATACCTCAAGGTCCAATTACAATGACAAGAGCCAAGAAACTACAACAAACCTTATACAGTTATATTCAAGTTATGGTGAGCTCATCAAAGGAAATTCTAGAAGATGCTGGAGACCTCCCTTATATGTTGTGCAAAGTTGAGCAGAAAGAGATGAATTAAATGCACTTTAAGTTGCATTTAATGAACTCCGCTGAATTTATGAAACTAGTCCAATGATAAGTCAATAAGCACATTTTATTAATTGCATTATTTAATTATAGTTTAACTATTTATTTGTCATATTTAAGCTAGTTTTAAATATAGGAGTTAAGGTTATATTGTAACCCACATAGGTTACTATATAACACCCTTAACTAGCCATTTTAACAGGGAGGTTATGGGTATTTTTCATTTACTAGCCCATTTAATTTGGGAGTTATGTATCAATAGGTTAAAGTTGTAAAGGCCTTCTTTTCTTTGATTAGACATCAGATTTTGGAATTAAGAATAGAATTTCTATTTTAGCTTTGTTGAGAGGTAAACTTTCTTTGTAAAATTCTTGTGTTTAGAACTTGCATGTAGAGTCATTCAAGTGGTATTGATCAAACCTCTTGTGGAGTGATTCGAATTACGAGTTTAGAAACGAGTTTTCATTACTCTTGATCTTGATCATCAAGGTAATTCGTTCCATAGTTTCCCTTGGATTGATTTCCATATCATTTTGTTATGAGAGCTTTAGGCTCAAGATCGGATATATGTTTCATTGCGCTTATCTCTTTTAATTCTCTTATAATTTTTTTTTCTCAGTTTGTGTAGAATGTTCATATTCTATCACAAAAATATATAACAAAAAAAAAAAAAATACATTTCTTATCTTCTTTGAAGTGTTAGATCTGGATCTTATCAACACTTTGTTCTTCTTTAAGATCTTTTAAATCAATTTTCTATTTGGTAAATTGATTAGATTTTGCCAATCAGAAGAAAGAAAAAAAAACCATTGAATGAAAGAAAGCTTATTGATGTTAAATGTCTTTCTTTTTTCCTCTTGATTCTTATATGTAACTCTCATATGTTACTACATCTAAATTAGTCCTTAATCATTTTCTTTCTTTAATTTGTTTCTTTGTCGATATTCGGATTGCTCCTTTAATACCCTTGTTTATGTGTTGAGTGTGCTGTCTATTCACTTTGAATTGCACTTAGCTCTATAACATAGCTTGTCTCATATCCCAATTTGTTTTTTTGGAGTGTGATTTGTGTGTGCTCAATTGTGAGGGTGAGTTTGTAAGGGAGTGACACATTGATTCGAGTGTTGAGTGCTAAACACGAGTGAACTACATTTAAAGTGAATACACGTGAGGGAGCGCTTGTGAGGTCCTTTTTTCTTTTACATTTCTTTTGTAGTATGGAAAATCCAGACGACAATCCTGACATTACTGATGCACGATTGAGAGAGCACAACAACAAACCATGAAAAGACTAATTCGAGGAATAGAAGAGTTGACCGATCGAATAGGAAGATTGGAGATTCAAAATCAAGCTCGACAGAGGATTCCGCTACCTATGCCCTCAACAGATACATATGAGGGCGACAATTCTGATCACCACGAGGATAATCCACATGCGGTTGGTCATGGCTTGATGCGAGGGAGAGACCATGGAAGAAGGTATCATAATTTACAACAACGAGTTCCTTATGATGATAGAATTGATCATAACGTGGGGAGCATCAAATTAAAACTTCCCAAGTTTTATGGCAAAACCGATCCAGAGGAGTACCTTGAATGGGAGAAAATGGTAGAGTCGGTGTTCAACTATCATAATTTTAGTGATGAAAAGAAGGTACTGTTATGCATTGCTCAATTCAAACAATATGCTCAGATTTGGTGGGATAAATTGATGTCAAGTAGGAGAAGAAATCTTGAAGCACCAATTGATTCATGGTACGAGTTCAAAGAGTCCATGAGGAAGCGTTTTGTTCCACGGGACATGGCGCAAAAGCTTCAAGCATTGAAACAAGGACGCAAATCTGTGGAGGATTATTACAAGGAGATGGATACATTGATGGATCGACTTGCCTCGATGAGGACATGGAGCCTCTCATGGCGCGGTTTCTTAATGGGTTAAACACAGAAATTGCGGACAAGACTAATTTACAGCCTTATTCTAGTATTAAGGAGTTGTTACACATTGCAATTAAGATCGAGAGGCAAATCCAACGAAGGTCTCAACGGTATTCTTCTAAAACTTTTCCCAATTCTACTTCTACATGGAAAAAGGATAGTAAGAACATTGATTATAAGCATAGAAATCAAGAGATTAATGAGAAGCCTCGAGCTAAATTTGAGAAAGGAGAGAGTTCTAGAACAGGGAAAGAAAAAGTAGAAAAGTCTAATGTTCGAAATAGAGATTTAAAGTGTTGGAGATGTCAAGGGGTAGGACACTATAGTAGAGATTGCCCAAATGCAAGAATTATGACCATCAAGGAGGGAGAAATTGTTGCGGATGACGAGGCACATGACGACATAAATGAGGAAACTGATGAGAGTGAGGAGTTTAGTGAATAGGACCCTACACATATATCTTTGGTTACTCGACGAGCTCTAAACACCCACATTAAGGAGGACGGCCTAGACCAAAGAGAGAACTTGTTTCAAACTCGGTGTCTTGTTCAATCTGTACCTTGTAGTGTTGTCATTGATAGCAGTAGTTGCACCAATGTTGTGAGTTCCATTCTGGTCAAAAGACTTAATTTAAAGACACAACCACATCCAAGACCCTACTGATAAGAATCACGGTGTTCCAAATGGACCTATTGCTAAGAAGATTCGTGGATGAATGTAATTCAGATCTCAAATTGAGACGTTTTTCTTAGAAATCCGAGTATCATATTTGCCATTTCTAAGTTTCAAGCAATTCTTGTGGTAGAATTGCACCCGAGCCATTCAATCAAGCCTTGATAAAGTTAGATTGTGGAGTGACTCAATTTAGAACAAGGTTTCCAAATCTTGCTTCTAGATCCACGATCGTAAGAGGTAATCTAATTCTAGCCGTATCTCTTGGTTGATCCAAATTTCGTATAAGGAGGTGTTAATTACTTTGATTCAAGGGTTCTTGCTTCAACCTAAGCTTGGATCGTTGGGCAGAGGATTAGGTTTGCCTTATTAGTTTGGTATCAGAGCGTAGGTTGCATCTTTGTGGCTCACTCTAGAATTGATTTTATCTTTAATTTCCACTATTGTTTATCGTCTCCTTAAATCTGTCATTTATTTTCTTACTGTCATTTCCAACGTTCTTCATTATCTTTCTACTTGTTCTTAGTGTCCCGTTAAAGATCATATTTAGATCTTGAAAGAAAAAAAAAATCCTTATCATATTGTTCTTAATAAATCCTTATCATTAGACCATTTTCACGTTTATTTGAAGATCAAATAAATTTCAATTCTCATTTCTCCCTAAAGCATATAAATCTGGAATTGTTGTGTTCGATCTTCACGACCATTCTCTTTGGAATTCATTTTTTTCAGTGTGCAATTATATCCAAAAATATCTTTGTCTCTTATTTGTTTGTTCACTTCTTGTTTTATTTTGTTGTTATTTCATAATTAACTTATCTTGATTGCCTTGAATAGCTTGCTACTATCAGAATTGCTTTACCCATATATTAGCCTACCTTGATCATAATTTAGTCACTTACCTAAACAGCCTACCTTTGTGTGTATAAACACGAGTGATCCTGAGTGTAAAATCAGTGAGTTGAGTGTCTGAGGTCCTAAACATATTTCACTACTGTTTGTACAATCATGAACCAAGACGAGAAAAATGGAAGGGAGATCAATGATCTAGTTGAAGAAGTCCAGAAGAATGAGGAGGAACTGTAAGATGGGATTCATTTGGCACTTATAACAAGAAGACTTGTTAAAACTCAAGTTACGGAGAGTGATGTTGATGACAAAGAGACAACCTGTTCCACACGCGGTGTTTCGTCAAGGGGACTGCTTGTAGTCTTGTCATTGATAGTGGAAGTTGCACCAATGTTGTAAGTACCATGTTGATCAAAAGGTTACAAATTCCAACCCAAGATCATCCTAAACCTTACAAGCTCCAATGGCTCAATGATAGTGGAACAATGAAGGTAGTTTCCCAAGCTTTAATATCTTTTACTTTGGGAAAATATAAAGATGAAGTTCTTTGTGATGTATGACCAATGCAAGCTGGAGATATATTGCTTGGCCGACCATGGCAATTTGACAGGAGGGTTATGTATGATGGCTATTTGAATAGGTATTCTTTTGTAAAAGATGGTAGAAAAACCACTCTTGTACCTTTGAGTTATGCAAATGTATTTGCTGATCAATTAAAATTGGAGGAAGGAAAGAAAGAGTTTGAGGAAAAAGAGTTAAAAGAAAAACAAGAGTTGAGTGAAAAAATAGAGAAAAATCAAAGAGAAAAAAAGAAGAATGAAAAAAGAGATGAAATTGAAGAAAAAAAGGAAGAGAGATATAATTATTTGGCTCCAGTTAGAGAGGTGAGAATGTTTTCACAAAAATCGATCTTTGTACTTATGTACAATGGAGGATTTTTGACCTCTAACTATAACAACTTGGCTTTGCCAAGTGTTTTTCAATTTCTTTTACAGGAATTTGAAGACATGTTTCAAGATAAAGAAATACCTCCCATTAGAGGTACTGAACATAAAATAGACTTCATTCCAAGGAATATCATTCCTTATAAGCCAGCTTATCGAGTCAATCCAACTGAGACAAAAGAAATTCAAAGGCAAGTGGAGGAGCTCATGGAGAAGGGCTATGTACCAGAAAGTTTGAGTCCATGTTTTATACGAGACTTGTTGGTGCCAAAGAAAGATGAAACTTGGCGCATATGCATGGATAATAGAGTCATCAACAAAATCACGGTAAAGTATCGACATCCTATTCCTAGGCTAGACGATATGCTTGATTTATTGCATGATTCGTGTCTATTTATAAAGATTATTTTGAAAGCTGGATATCATCAAATTAGAATGCATGTAGGAGATGAATGGAAAACAACTTTCGAAATTAAGTTTGGATTGTATGAATGACTTGTTAAGCCTTTTAGGTTAACTAATGCTCCTAGTACACCTATGCGCTTAATATATAATGTTTTGAGAAAATATATGAGAAAACATGTTGTTGTTTATATTGATGATATTATAATTTATTTGAAGATTTTGCTTGAGCATGTGGAGCATGTTAAATTAGTTTTGATTACACATCGAAAAGAGAAATTTAATTTTAAGAAGGGTAGTTTTTGCATGGAAAAAGTTCACTCTATTGGCTTTATAGTTGATAAAAGTAGAATAGCATTAGATAGAGACAAAGTTAAATTCATTATGGATTTGCCAACACCAAAGAGTGCACGTATAAAGTTCGGAGTTTTCATGAGTTAGGTAACCTCTATATGAGATTTATAAATGATTTTAGAACCATAACTGAACTATTAAATGACTTAATGAAAAAGAATGTTGTTGTTTATATTGAATGAACTATTGAATGACTTGTTAAGCCTTTTAGGTTAACTAATGCTCCTAGTACACCTATGCGCTTAATATATAATGTTTTGAGAAAATATATGAGAAAACATGTTGTTGTTTATATTGATGATATTATAATTTATTTGAAGATTTTGCTTAAGCATGTGGAGCATGTTAAATTAGTTTTGATTACACATAGAAAAGAGAAATTTAATTTTAAGAAGGGTAGTTTTTGCATGGAAAAAGTTCACTCTATTGGCTTTATAGTTGATAAAAGTAGAATAGCATTAGATAGAGACAAAGTTAAATTCATTATGGATTTGCCAACACCAAAGAGTGCACGTAAAGTTCAGAGTTTTCATGAGTTAGCTAACCTCTATAAGAGATTTATAAATGATTTTAGAACCATAACTGAACTATTGAATGACTTAATGCAAGAGAATGCATTCAATTTGCTTAGGAACAAATTAAGCAATGCATCATTATTTGTTTTGCCTAGCTTTTTTATAAAACTTTTGAAATTGGATGTGATGCATGTGGTTTGGTCATAAATGTTGTTTTAATTCAAGATGAAAAGCCGTTAGTGTATTTTAGTGAAAAACTAAATGGGGCAACATTGAAATACCCTACCTATGATAAAGAATTGTTTGTAGTTCATATATTGCATGTGCCGCAACACTACTTATGGCCTAGAGAATTTGTGATCCACTTTGATGAAAACTTGAAGTATGTGAAGGGTCAAAGCAAACTGAACCGTCGACATGCAAAGTGGTTGGAATTTATTGAAACATTTTCGTATGTCATCAAGTATAAGCAAGGTAAGGATAATATAGTAGCTCATGTGTTATCTAAAAGGTATGATCTTTACTTCTCTTACTGCAAAAATTCTTTGAGTTGAGCATATTATTGAATTATATAGAGATGACAAAGACTTTGAACTATTTATGCATCTTGTCTTAGCAAAAAAAAAGTGGTGGATGATTATTATGTGTTTCATAAATTTTTAATTACAAAGAGTATGCTTTGTATTCCTAAATGCTTTATAAAAGATTTGTTTTTGACAAGCATATGGTGGTGCCTTAATGAGACATCTTATGATTAATAAAGTTTATAAGATGTTGCATAAACACTTTTGTTGGCCGAAGATGGAAGCATGCAGATTTGATCAAAACATTTCAAAAGGAGGTGACGGAAAGAAGATGACTACTTTTTCTGATTCGAGGACGAATCCTTCTGAAGAGGGGGAAGATGATAAGAATCACGGTGTTCCAAATGGACCTATTGCCAAGAAGATTCAAAAAAATATGTCAACAAGAGCTCAATTGATTTCAAATCTGTCGCATTAACCACTCAAGCACATCAACATTTATTAGAAAAAATGGTCAATTTGACTTATTCTTTGTGGAGATTAAAGGGGATCGGGAATAAATCCCGTCCACAAACATCTCGAATAAATCCCGTCCACAAACATCTCGAATAAATCCCGTCCACAAACGTCTTTTGTCGGGTGACTATAAATACCCACAATATGTTATATAAAATTCAGATTCATGGATGAATGTAATTCAGATCTCAAATTGAGACGTTTCCCTTAGAAATCTGAGCATCATATTTGCCCTTTCTAAGTTTCAAGCAATTCTTGGGGTAGAATTGCACCCGAGCAGTTCAATCAAGCCTTGATCAAGTTAGATTGTGGAGACTCAATTTAGAACAAGGTTTCCAAATCTTGCTTATAGATCTTCGATTGTAAGAGGTAATCTAATTCTAGCCTTATCTCTTGGTTGATCCAAATTTCGTATAAGGAGGTGTTAATTATTTGATTCAAGGGTTCTTGCTTCAACCTAAGCTTGTTTCGTTCGGCTGAGGATTAGGGTTGCCTTATCAGTTTGGTATTAGAGTCTAGGTTTACATCTTTGTGGCCGACTCTAGAATTGATTTTATCTTTCATTTTTGCAATTGTTTATCTTTTCTTTAAATTTGTCCATTTATTTTATTGTTGTCATTTCCGCCATTATTCATCAACTTTTCACTTTGTTCTCATTTTCTTCCTAAAGATCACGTTGAGATCTTGAAAAAAAAAAAAATCTTATCATATTTGTTCTTACGATTGTGATTATAAACGATATTTATCATTTTTTTTATATCATTTGCATGTTTATTTGAAGATCAAATAAACTTCGATTCACATCGTTTTCTTAATTCATCTAAATCTAGAACCGTTGGGTTTGATATTTTTTTTCTTCTCATAATCTATGCTTGAAGATAACTTCTAAATTTCACGAATTATGTAAAAAGGAGAGTTAGATCGTTCTTAAAATTTTCACGTCCTTTCTTTTTGGATTTTTTTTTCAGTGTGCAAAATCTAAAATATCGTTGTGTCTCTTATTTGTTTGTTCACTTATTGTTTTATTTTGTTGTTATTTCATAATTAACTTATCTTGATTGCTTTGAATAGCTTGCTACTATCAGAATTGCTTTACCCATGTATTAGTCTACCTTAATCATAATTTAGTCACTTTTCCAAACAGCCTACCTTTGTGTGTATAAACACGAGTGTCCCTGAGTGTAAAATCATATTTCACTACTGTTTGTACAATCATGAACCAAGACGAGGAAAATTCAGAATCGAAGATCTAGAAGCAAGATTTGGATATAAGGCAACCCTAATCTAACTTGGCTCTGATACCAAACTGATAAGGAAAACCTAATCCTCAGCCCAACGATCTAAACTTATGTTGAAGCAAGAACCCTTGAATCAAAGTAATTAACACCTCCTTATACGAAATTTGGATCAACCAAGAGATAAGGCTAGAATTAGATTACCTCTTACGATCGAAGATCTAGAAGCAAGATTTGGAAACCTTGTTCTAAATTGAGTCACTCCACAATCTAACTTGATCAAGGCTTGATTGAATGGCTCGGGTGCAATTCTACCACAAGAATTGCTTGAAACTTAGAAATGACAAATATGATGCTCGGATTTCTAAAGGAAACGTCTCAATTTGAGATCTGAATTACATTCATCCACGAATCTTCTTGGCAATAGGTCCATTTGGAACACCGTGATTCTTATCACCTACAAGCTTCAATGGTTGAATGATTCTGGGGAAGTACGGGTAACTCAACAAACTCTTGTTTCTTTTACTATTGGAAAATATGTTGATAATGTTTTATGTGATGTTGTATCCATGCATGTTGGAGATTTACTACTAGGGAGGCCATGGCAATTTGATCGTCGGGTAATGTATGATGGGTATGCAAATCGATACTCTTTTATTCACAATGATAGAAAAACTACTCTTGTTCCATTGTCTCCAAAAGATGTATTTATTGATCATTGCAAACTTGAAAAGAAAAGGTAAGAGGCTAATGCAAAAGCAGAGATTGAAAAAGAATCAAGTGAAAAAAAGAGCTTGAGTGAAAAGCAAGAGAGTAACACTCTGCTTAGAGAAAAACAAGAGAGAAAAGCCAAATCAGTAAGCTTGTATGTTAGATCAAGTGAGGCTAGGAATGTTTTGCTCTCTAACCAAACTATTCTTGTACTTATGTGCAAGGGGTCTGTTACTTTACTAACATGCTTAACCCTTCTTTGCCTAGTGATTTTGTTGTGCTTTTGCAAGAGTTTGAAGATTTATTTTCTGAGGATCTGCCTAGTAGTTTGCCACCACTTAGAGGGATTGAACACAAGATTGACTTCATTCCTAGCGTGCCCATTTCAAACCGACCAGCATATAGGACTAATCCAAAGGAGGCTGAAGAGATACAAAGGCAAGTAAGTGAACTCCT
The DNA here is from genome assembly GCF_057944985.1 of Cucurbita pepo subsp. pepo. NCBI lineage: Eukaryota > Viridiplantae > Streptophyta > Magnoliopsida > Cucurbitales > Cucurbitaceae > Cucurbita > Cucurbita pepo. Next base: position 6,328,005 of record NC_141817.1, read on the forward strand.
TGCTAAAGGGTATGTACGTGCAAGTTTGAGTTCTTGTTCTATTCCAGTTATTCTTGTACCTAAGAAAGATGGTTCTTGGCGTATGTGTGTTGATTGTAGGGCTATAAACAAGATAACTATAAAGTATAGGCATCCAATTCCTAGATTAGATGATATGCTTGATGAATTGCATGGATGTAGTCTTTTTACTAAGATTGATTTAAAATCGGGTTATCATCAAATTCGCATGCATATTGGGGATGAGTGGAAAACAGCTTTTAAAACCAAGTATGGTCTTTATGAATGGTTGGTTATGCCTTTTGGATTAACTAATGCACCTAATACACTCATGAGACTAATGAACCCATGTCTTACGAGAATACTTAGGTAAGTTTGTGGTTGTTTATTTTGATGACAACCTTTGATATGGAAATCAACCCAAGGAAAAGTATGGAACGGATTACCTTGATGATCAAGATCAAGAGTAAAGAAAACTCGTTTCTAAACTCGTGATTCGAATCACTCCACAAGAGGTTTGATCAATACCACTTGAATGACTCTACATGCAAGTTTTAAACACAAGAATTTGCAAAGAAAGTTTAGCTCTCAACAAAGCTAAAATAGAAATTCTATTCTTAATTTCAAAATCTGATGTCTAATCAGAGAAAAGAAGGCTTTATATAGCCTTTACAAACCTTAACCTATGTGATACATAACTTCAAAATTAAATGGGCTAGTAAATGAGAAATACCCATAACCTCCATATTAAAATGGCTCGTTAATGGTGGAATATAGTAACCTAAGTGAGTTACAATATAACCTTAACTCCTATATTTAAAACTAGCTTAAATATGACAACAAATAGTTAAACTATAATTAAATAATGCAAATAATAAATTGTGCTTATTAGTCATCCTTGGACTATTTGATAAATTCAGGGGAGTTCATTAAATGCAACTTAAAGTGCATTTAATTCATCTCTGTCTTGAAGCTCAACTTTGCATAACATATAAGGGAGGTCTCCAACGTCTTCTAGAATTTCCTTTGATGAGCTCACCATAGCTTGAATATAACTGTATAAGGTTTGTTGTAGCTTCTTGGCTCTCGTCCTTGTAATTGGACCTTGAGGTATGGAAATTCCTTGGTTGTGGTTCATATCAACCTTGTTTACTCTAAATCTTTAGATGATCATATTACCCATGTACGCAATGTTTCGACTACTTTAAGAAATGAATGTTTGTATGTAAATTTAAAGAAATGTAGCTTCTGCATAGAAAAAGTTAACTTTCTTGAGTTTGTAGTTTCATCTAATGGTGTTGAGGTTTATGAAGAGAAAGTGAAGGCTATAAAAGATTGGCCTACACCTAAAAATGAATGTGAGGTAAGAAGTTTTCATGGTCTTGCAAGTTTCTACCGTAGGTGCATTAAGAATTTTAGTACAATTGTTTCACCCTTGAATGAACTTGTTAAGAAAAATGTATCCTTTATATGGGAAAAAGATCAAGAACTTGCTTTTAATACTTTGAAAGAAAAATTGAGTTCTGCTCCTTTGCTTGCATTACCTAATTTTGAGTCTACTCTTGAAATTGAATGTGATGCTAGTGGAGTAGGGATAGGTGCTGTATTAATGCAAAATCAAAGACCTTTAATGTTCATTAGTGAGAAGTTGACTGGTGCATCTTTGAAGTATCCAACTTATGACAAAGAGCTTTATGCTTTGGTTCGTGCATTGCAAACCTGGCAACATTATCTTTGGCCTAAGGAATTCATTATTCATACGGATCATGAAAGTTTAAAGCATTTGAGAGTACAAAATAAACTCAACAGACGACATGCTAAGTGGTTAGAATTTATTGAAACATTCCCTTATGTCATAAGATATAAACAAGGTAAGGAGAACATTGTTGCAGATGCTTTATCACGAAGGTATGTCCTCCTCAATACTTTGAATGCTAGGTTGTTGGGTTTTGAACACATATAGGATTTGTATCAACATGATATGTTCTTTACTCCTTTTGTTGAATCTTGTGAAAAAGGACTCATTGTGGATAATTACTTGTTGTTAGATGGATTTTTGTTCCGAAAAGGCAAACTTTGCATACCATCTTGTTCCATACGTGAGCTGCTTGTGAGAGAAGCTCATGGAGGTGGTTTAATGGCACACCATGGAGTTTCTAAAACTTATGATATGCTCTCTGAACATTTTTTTTGGCCTAAAATGAGACATGATGTTCATAAAGTTTGTGCTCGTTGCATAGCATGTAAACAAGCTAAGTCTAGGCTTCAACCAGATGGTTTATACTCCCCATTACCGGTTCCTAATGGTCCTTGGATTGATGTATCAATGGATTTTGTTTTAGGTTTACCTAGGACTAGAAAAGGTTATGATTGCATCTTTGTTGTGGTTGATCGATTTAGTAAAATGGCTCATTTTATTCCTTGTCACAAAACTGATGATGCAAAACATATTGCAGACCTGTTCTTTAGGGAAGTTGTACGATTGAATGGCATTCCTAAACGCATCGTTAGTGATCGTGATGTAAAATGTTTAAGCCACTTTTGGCATGTTTTATGGGGTAAGTTAGGAACTAAGCTAGTATATTCAACTACTTGTCATTCTCAAATGGATGGACAAACTGAAGTTGTTAACAGATGACTGCTATGCTTAGGACTATTTTATTGATAAGAATCTTAAGACTTGAGAGGATGGTTTGCATTTATAGAATTTGCATATAATAGGGTTGTTCATAGCACTACTAAATGCACACCTTTTGAAATTGTTTATGGCTTTAATCCGTTAACCCCCATTGACTTGTTACCCATACCGTCAAAAGAGTTCGTGAATTTTGATGCAAATGCTAAGGTTGAGTTTGTTCATAAACTGCACAAGCAAGTGAAAGAACAAATTGAGAAACAAAATTCCAAGGTTGCCACCCGAATTAATAAAGGACGTAAGATTGTCATCTTCAAGCAAGGAGATTGGGTTTGGGTGCATTTCCGAAAAGAAAGATTTCCTACTCAAAGAAAATCTAAGCTTTTACCACGAGGAGAAGGACATTTTCAAGTTCTTGAGCGTATCAACGACAGTGCTTATTAAATTGATTTACCAGGTAAGTACCGTGTTAGTACAACTTTTAATGTTGTTGATTTGAGTCCTTTTGATGTAGGTGATGGCTTGGATTCGAGGACGAATCCTTCTCAAGAGGGGGAGAATGATATGAACCACGACCAAGGAATTTCCATACCTCAAGGTCCAATTATAAGGACGAGAGCCAAGAAGCTACAACAAACCTTATACAGTTATATTCAAGCTATGGTGAACTCATCAAAGGAAATTCTAGAAGACACTGGAGACCTCCCTTGTATGTTGTGCAAAGTTGAGTTTCAAGAAAGAGATGAATTAAATGCACTTTAAGTTGCATTTAATGAACTCCGCTGAATTTATGAAACTAGTCCAATGATGAGTCAATAAGCACATTTTATTAATTGCATTATTTAATTATAGTTTAACTATTTGTTTATCCTATTTAAGCTAGTTTTAAATATAGAAGTTAAGGTTATATTGTAACCCACATAGGTTACTATATAACACCATTAACTAGCCATTTTAATAAGGAGGTTATGGGTATTTTTCATTTACTAGCCCATTTAATTTGGGAGTTATGTATCGCATAGGTTAAAGTTGGAAAGGCCTTCTTTTCTTTGATTAGACATCAGATTTTGGAATTAAGAATAGAATTTCTATTTTAGCTTCGTTGAGAGGTAAACTTTCTTTGCAAAATTCTTGTGTTTAGAACTTGCATGTAGAGTCATTCAAGTGGTATTGATCAGACCTCTTGTAGAGTGATTCGAATTACGAGTTTAGAAACGAGTTTTCTTTACTCTTGATCTTGATCATCAAGGTAATCCGTTCCATAGTTTCCCCTGGGTTGATTTCCATATCAGATGCTCTCAGGACCTATCTCTATCTCATACTAAGGGTGGCCTCCAGTCTAGACTAACTTGAATGTGTAGCACTTCTCTACACACGACCCACACGTGCGAGTATGAATCCCCAGGCGGTTCGCACCCCACTTAGATCCATACTGGTCGAGCTATATGTTCGTAGTGATGTTTGGAGGTTAGCAGACCACTGAGTGTCATGCTCAACATGATCATTATCAACATCATGGCGTACGTGTCCGTACGTACATAAATGCATGAGGTCCCTCTATTTTTCATCTTAAAATAGCTCTTTGATACAACCGTAGTCTCATCTCTATATTAATTATAGTAATATATGCTCATTAGATATTCATGTTAATATCGTTATTCATGCTCTTTAGGGATGTGTCCTAGGCCGATTTCTCAACATGATGCAACTGACATTCATGACATACAACATGCTTAATATGGAAGACATCATCATATTAAGGTAAACGTCATGCATCATAAACATCATAATCATCATGCTGGCATTAAATACATCATAATCATCGAGCACAACATACATCATCATATAACTCATATAAGACATCATACGTCCTCATACGTTCCAGCTCATATATTATACATCATATAATTCATATATATCATATACATCATCATACATCATCATAAGTCATAGCTCATACAAGTTTCTAACATATTCTATCCTACTTACTTGGTTGGCCTTTGCAAGCATTCTCCCTAATTTATAACTTTACCTCTCGTTCTTCGAAAGTTGTTTCAAACGTCGTCGGAGTCATAGGAAGTCGAGTCGAACCGTCTAAGCCGATCAAGCCGAATGGCTGATTTAGCAGCGGGTTGACACATGTTGCTCAGGGGGAGGGACACAACGTTGTTGCTTCTGGGGTCGAGGCGCGGGTTGCAGGTCAGGAGCTGTAGGCTGGGTTGAGGTCACTGGTTGCAGGCTGGGGCTGAGGTCACGGGTTGCAGGTTGGGCTGAGGTCGCGGATTGGACCGTGAGGCGATTTGGGTTATTGGACTGCTGCAATTTAGGTCTCGGTGCTGCAGGCGTAGGTCGCAGGTCGTGGGTGCGGGTTGGTGCTACACGCGTGGGTCACCACGAGGAATTGGGCCCCGGGTTAGTGTTGGGCCTCGGGTTACTGATTGGTCCGACTCGGATCCGTCGAATCCTTTGTCTCTCCTTTGTTCGTGGTTTCCGACGCCAATTTTTGTCCTTTTTCTTCCTCTACCTCTCTGTTTTCGATCTTTCTTCCCTTTTCGGAGTTTCTTGGCTTAAGAGTGCCTTTAATCACAAATCTATAAATGCTTAGGAAACCCTCCCTCCCTCCCTCCCTCCCTCCCTCCCTCCCTCCCTCCCTCCCTCTTATATCTTCTTTGCAAGTACTCGAGGATGTCTGGGTGTGTGGAGTGTGGGCTAAAGAATCTCCAAGAAGTATTTCCATAAAAGACTACGAAAAGAAATAACCCCAAGACGTGCGTAATTGAAGGATATTAGTTTCGGGTAGAATTTGAGGGTAAGTAATGAATTCCCTCCTACTATCCATTTATCTTCAAATTAAGAATTCTTTTAGCTTCAAAGGATCAAGTTGAGTAACTTTGATGAATGAATCGAGAGGTAAAACATTGTAGAACGAGCTGCCCAAGAAAAGGAAATTTCACGTTTTTGGGTGAGTTGCAGACCAAGAACAACTTCTGAAAATTAATGTCACACACTCAAATAAGTTCCTCACAATCCATTCCTTTAGCTTGAAGGAAGAATAACGAAGAGATTTCATAAAGAAATCGGGCCCTGAAAACCCCTAGAATAGGCTGCCTAATAGAAACCCTCTATTTTCGACGAACTTTGGAGGCAAACATCTTAGGCTACAACCCACGAGAAGGTATGAAATAAATCCATAGCTCTTCCTTGTAATATCATCTTTAAGTTTCATGAAGAAATCGAGGGGAGAAACGTTGTGAATGGAGCTAGAGAAGCAAAGAGATAGATAGCGGTGCAAAGGACGCACACGTCTTCTTCCTATTCAGAGGAAGAAGATGATGACGTGGTTGGTTCAACTAAACCGAGCATGTCAAACCAAAATAAAATCATCCCTCAGTTTTTCTTAACTTTAACTTGACTGGTTCTATTGAAAAAATTTATGGTTTCATAAACTAGCCACAATAAGGGATCTGCGGACGAAATTTTGAGGTAATTTGGATACCGTAAGCTCAAAAACAAGGTAAGTAGCGATTTTTAATTTTTCTTAAAAAATACTTGTAGAAATCACCTGGAATTCTGTACGAACCTTAATCCAAGTACTAATTAAGGAGATAGGAAAGAAAGACACCAAGAATCAGGAGTCAAGGTCTTGAACTGATCAAATATCTCAAGATTTAAGTAATATTAAGATAACTAAATCAATGAACTCGTCTGCCTATGAAATTTTAATGTTGAATATATTATGGTATATTAAGATTATATATGAAATTTGGTGGTCATTGGATAAGGTTAAGTAGCTAAACCAATTAACGGTGGAAAATGACCATAATGTCTCTAAGGTAGTCTACCTTCGATTTACGATCTCGATGACCTCTAAATGCTATGATACTTTGTATTTGATTTTATTTTATGATATTTGATGATGTTGTAAACTTTGAAAATAAGTGGAGCACCTTAAGTAGCTAAACCAAGAATTAGGGATAAAATGATCAAAATGTCCTAGGACTCCTTATGATATTTTAAGGTTTATGCATGTTCCAAACGACTGCTTCTTATAAGACATGTTCCTTAGAACATGAAGGTATGTTCAAGATTTCAAGTTGATTAGAACAAGTTTAAAACCTAAACAAATTTAGGACCTTAGAACACATAGAACACATAAAAGAAACACTTCAAGTAATTCTCATCCAAGACTAAAGACTCTTCTAAAAACTCCTAAAGAATTTATTACGACTCTACGACTTTCCAAGATAACTCATACTTGTTACTATAATGGGTTCATAAGCTAAAGAATGCATGTTTCAATTATGCCTCAAGAACAATAAGAGATACATAAAACGTTTATAATTGAGAACCCAAAGAAAGTATAACACAAGCTCTACAACTGCCAAGGTAAGAAGAATTTTAGGTGCCACTCAAGGATAGGGGACCAATGTCCTCAGACACAGAAAGTCAAGAAACTTCTAAGACCTCCCACGCTACAGCATGATCATGACTCAGACTACGCTGCTTGGAACATATTAAGCCTTGAGCGTATGTATTTAGACTATGCCACTTGGAACACATGAAGCCTTGGGCATAGGTTTTCATTCTATACTACAGGACAAGCCCTAGGTGCAGGGTTTCAGACTACGTTGCTTGGAACGTATGAAGCTTTAAGCGTAAGTATTTAGACTATGTCGCTTGGAACTCATGAAGCCTAGGACATAGGTATTTATGTTGTATCACGAGACAAGCCTTGGATGCAAAATCAGACTACATAGCTTAGAACGTAAGAAGTTTTGGATGTAGGTTTTCAGACCGTATCACAGCGCAAGCCCTAGATGCGGGTTTAGACTACGTCGCTTGGAATGCACGAAGTTTTGGACGTAGGTTCAGACTGTGTTGTTTGGAACGTATGAAGCCTTGGACACAGGTTGTCAGGTTCATGATTTGTACCGTAAATCCTAGGGGGAGTGTCTTGGAGAACGAAACAAGAACAAAACAAGTAACTAAGAACAAGACAACGAAAAAAGACTAGAACATGGATCAAGATCTAAGTTTTGAAGACAAGAACCAAGAACCATAGTACTAAGAGCCTTAGATTAGAACTAAGGTTGAGACCTCAAAATCCAAGGACCAAAGTCCTCAGGATAGACCCGGATAAGAACTCACAAGTCAAGAACATAACTAAAGGGCCAAGTACTTACAACAAGAACCAAAACAAGAAAAGAAAGAGTGTGTTCCCCTAGCATATCAAGAACACTTTTAAGAGCCTACAAGTAGGCTACTTACCGAGTCTTTGTACTCATTCCATGTTTTCCATGTTTTTCAAGTAAACAAGGAGCTGGTCAAGTTCGGGAGTGAACTCTAGAGCAGGTGTAACGACCCAAAATTTTCTACTTAATTTAAGGTCGCTACTGTATACGTACAATAAACATTGAATGCGGAAGACTTCATTTAAATTCCATAAAACATAACCTTTAACTTAAAACACAACCATGGATTTACGTGTTTTGAAAACATCTTTAAAACGACAAAACAAAAGACCCGAAATAAAATAAATAAGCGTTTAAGTTTAAAACATCCTATTTTATCCTAAGTCTAAGAAAATAAATACCAGTGTGCCATGATCTCGAGTTGCGATGCCGTTGTCAGCCGTACAGGAATGCCTTGCCTTAACCTGAAAAATGCAGTAGCACATGGCTTGAGTATTTAAAGAAATATTCAGTAAGTGACCCCACTATTGGGGTTAAATGCAACAATCACATGCAATGAAATGATGGGACCTATCTTTTGTTTCGTTTCATTTTCCCTACGGTGTAATCCTAACGGGTAATCGTGGACGTGTACCATATACTCTACACACAGCCCATACGTGCGAGTATGGGCTCATCAGCTAGTTCGCACACCGCTGGGCCACTGTCTTTAGCCGGTGGGCATACTCTAGGAGCCCCTTATGCTGGGACCCGTTAAAACTAGAACCATCACGGCAGCGCTATGCAAAGCATAACGATCGTTGTCCTGCCATTGGATGTACGAGTCCGTACCCTCGTGATGGGATAAGGGTATCCCCCCAATGCATGAGCACACAATATGCATGAGGTCCCATTAGTCCTACAGTTATCATTAATGAACATAACCCCTTGTCACGTTTTCATGCTTACATGTCATTCCCATTCTCATTTCTTTACATATCATACATATTCCTAACGGGGTTATATTTCATGCAATTTACCGTATTTCATGTCATACAATTCATGCAGTTACATTCAAATGTTCATACAAACAAGCCATAATCGTTCAAGGACCACACATCGTTACATGCATTACACATCACATCAGACTAAAAGCATACATTCACGTTCACATAACTACATACTTAAGCACAATAATCTAGCATACAATGCATCATATCATATACTTAAGCACAATAATCTAGCATACAATGCATCATATCATAAACAAGTCATAACGTAAACACTTCATAGTCATATCGTTCTCTAACTTACCATAGCCTTAACGTTCTTATACTTATCATAGACATATCATTACGTAACGTACATTAGTCATATCATCACCAGAACGTATCCTAACGCCATCGTTCTATCAATCTATCACAAACCTATCCCTTTCTACCCATAACCTAACCGTATTCTTTCACCAATCCCTCCTATCCATAGCACTCCGGTATGTAACCTAACCTTAACGTTTCATGAACGTATCTTACTCCTATCGTTACATTTCATTTTGTGCATCCTTCTCGTATCCTATCTCAAACATCTCCTTGAGCACATCGTACCATAATTATTATCATACAATCCACATATTATAACATAACATAACATATAGGAGGCATATCGATCCACAGACAATTCACACATATCAATATATATGACACGTGCAAAACCACAGGGCACGTGTCAACATCAAATATAACCATGCCGATAGTAAGGTCACTTACCTGGCTAGCTTAAGTCATTGCCACAAATATATCTTTAATGAAAGTTCGATTCCGTCCTTTGGAATCCGAGTCAACCTATATGAGCTCATGACATCAGTTTCGGGTTTGAACTCTACAACATTATTTCTCTGATTTACTTTGGTCCATTGTTAAAAGTCTTGAAAGGTTATATATCTATAATTATATTTTTATTAACAATCTTATTTTTCATGGTTACTGTTGTATAAGTATAAGAAAGTAAATACAGACTTATTAAGTTATTTTGGGCTTTACTATCTCTCTGTTTACCTTCTGTATTTACTTTTCCCTCTATATTTAGTTTGTGGTTTTTAATTCTTCTTTTTTTTTTTTTACCTTTCCCTCTATATATATATTTAGTTTGTGGTTTTTAATTCCCAGATTATTTTTTATCTGTTGCCTTCTAATTCTGTTCTCATATTCCAAATTTACAGTGGATCTCAAGTTTTCTTGTCCATTGTATCTTTAATCTATTCCTTTGGCTACTAATCTAGCTACTAATCTATTCATTTCACTACTCATAAAATCTAATATTAGACCTAATTTGACTAGAATCGTATAAATAATTGATATTTAGTTTCTAACTCAAAGCTATATCATTGTAATAATTCAATGAAGATCTAACTATAATTGGTTGTGATTTCTAAAAAAAAATAGGATAAAAGAAAATGAAGATTTCTTATTGATCAGATCTATCTTAGGTGAATCTCAACTGGGTAAGGGTGATTCTCATTTTTTTTTCTCAAGTAAATCTCGATTAGGATAAAAGAAAATGAAGATTTCTTATTGATCAGATCTATCTTACGTGAATCTCAACTGGGTAAGGGTGATTCTCATTTTTTTTTCTCAAGTAAATCTCGATTATTGATTTTTTTTTTATTTCTTTTTGCAGTAACCGTTACTTTCTGGCATAAGGATGGGTGGAGAGATAATTGTGGGAAGGGATGAGAGGTTAGTGGAGAGAAGTGGGGAAAATTTGTTTTTTCTTTTTCTTTCTTTATTTATTATTATTATTATTTTAACTATTTTATAATTATTTTTATAAACAAGTCTCACCATCCTCCTACACATCCTTTTGTTTTAAATATTTTGTATTTGTTCCTTGTTTCGTCATTCATACAATATTCAAATCATCTAACCATGCCTGTGGCATCCAACAATAGAACTACTTACTTGGTTGGGCCGAAATCACTGTACTCCTTTGATGCTAGCTTAAAACTACTACTTAAAATCTAATTCCACCTAAGGAATATCACGATCATAAATTAGAATTCTAATATGAAAATTAGCTCACCTAATTTGCATAAAATTATTTAAACTTAGCTCCAAATAATTTAGATTGGCTAAATAATAGCCATACTAACCTTAAACACCTCGAAAGTGTCAAAAATGGCTTCTAAAGAGTCGAAAATGATAGGAAAGTGTCTGAATGTATCATACTCAAGCTAAATTAGCTAAGAGGTCAAATTTAAGACGTCAGAATATGAATTCTCCAACTTGCTCCAAATCGCCAAAGTGGGATGAAACGAAGTAATTGTTGTGACTCAATAAGCCAAGGGATCTTCCTTTTTATACTAGAGTCCAACTCCCCATGTTCTAAATCTAATCTATGTAGGACAACTTTTTTTTATTATTTTTTTCTAATTTTTAATTGTTACATTATACCCCTCAAACAAACTTTAGTCCCACAAAATATGTTATGCTATAAATAACTTGGGTTCTCATATATATAGATAGGTTTGTAATCTATAATTTGTGTCATGTGATTCAGGTATTTGATAAGCATGGATACATGGAATACGTTATGCATCTCTGAAAGAAACATTGGTGTGGTGTCACAACCCAATTTTTCTTGAGCCGTGACTTAAAAACATAAAAAGACACATAAATGGATGGTAAAATTTTTCACACTTAAAATAAAAAAGAAGACATTTTATTTACAAATTCAAGTTAAAGTTGGAATAATTTAGGCTTAATAAATAAAATAATTTTAAAATATTTAAGTAGTTTAAAATGGTGTAATTCTATGTGGCGCTTGCTCTAGAGTCTTGCTCTCAACTTCGACCAACTTCTTATTTACCAGAAAAATATGAAAAATATTGAGTGAGTATAAAAGTTCAGTAAGTAGCCTAATTGTAGGCTCTTAATCGTATCCTTGTTATGCTAGGATACCATAGTTTTTCTTTTCTTATTCGAGTTCTTGTTACAAGTTCTTAACCCTTTGGTTCTGTTCTTGATTTGTGAGTTTTTCTCGTGATCTAGCCTGAGGACCTTGGTCCTTGGATTTTGAAATCTCAGTCTTGATTCTAATATAAGGGCCTTAGTATTAATTTTTTGGGTTCTTGGTGTCCTAGTTCTGGATCATTATCTTGTTCTTCGTTACTTTTTATGCTATGGTTCTACTTCTCCAAGACACTCCTTAGGATTTACGGTACAAGTCATGAACCTGACAACCTGTGTCCGATGTTTAATACATTCAAAGTGACATAGTCTTAACCTACGTCCAAGGCTGCACCAAACGACGTAGTCTGAACCCGCATCCAGGGCTTCATTTTTTTCTTGCGATATGGTCTAAAAACCTATGCCCAAGACTTCATACGTCTCAAGCGGCATAGTCTAAATACCTACGTCCAAGGCTTCATACGTTCCAAGCAACGTAGTCTGAACAGTTATTCAGGGCTTCATGTGTTCACTGTGATACGGTATGAAAATCTATGCCCAAGGCTTCATAAGTTCCAAGCGGGATAGTCTAAATACGTATGCTTAATGCTTCTTAAGTTCTAAGCAGCGTCGTCTGCAAACCAACATCTAAGGCTTCTTACATTCCAAGCATTGTAGTCATATTCATGAACATGCTTTACCGTGGGAGGTTTAGGAGTTTCTTGCGTTTCTGAGTTTGAGAACCTTGGTTCGTTATCCTTGAGTGGTACCTAGCATTCTTCTATCTTAGTAAATGTAGGGCTTGTGTTGGTATTTCTGTTGGTTCTTGATCTTAATACATTTTATAAATTTCTAGGGTTCTTAATCTTTCGAGGCATATATCGTGACATATATTCTTAAGTTCCCATAATTATGAAACCATCAGGGTAACATGCCTGAGTCATTCAATATTATATCTTTATGTCTTTTTAAATAGGTTTACCAAAAGTAGTTCATTTGGAGGATGTTACCTTAAAACATCTTAAAAAATCCTGGAGGCATTTTGGTCATTTTATCCCTAATTCTTGGTTTAGTCTTTAAAGTGATGCAATAATATTCAATCTGTAAAAGTTCATCAATCATCATGAAATAAGTTCTATTTTAAAGTTTCATAGTATTTGGAGGTCATTTAGGTCTCGAACCTAAGGTTATCGTCATAGGGGCATTTTTGTCATTTTTGCATTCTAAACTTGGTTCAAGCTCCCAACATGATCCAATGACTCTCAAACATAAAGTAATCCTTAAAAATGATATAATAAGACATTTCATAAAGTTTCATAACATTTCGAGGTCATTTGGATCATGAACCGAAAGTAAGTTACCTTAGAGGCATTCATGTTATACCGTTATTTGGTTTTAGCTACTTAAGCTTGTCTAATAAGAAATATTTTTCATATATAATATTAACATTACATAATATTCTTAGCATTAAAATTTCATGGGTAGCGGGGTTCATTTTGTGGGTTATTTTAACATTACTTGAATCTCAAGCAAAGCACTCGATTTATGACCTTAACTCACGACACTTGGTATTTTTTTTATCTCATTCCCTTAATTCATACTCAGGTTAAGGTCATACTAAAATATAAACCATCCCTACAAATATTTTTTAAGAAAAGTCTATGGCTACTTACCTCAATGTTTACATTTGGGTCCTTGGTTTTTAAGCTTCCAGTATCCAAATTACTCCAAATTTTCTTTATTAGATTTATCTTTGTCTCTAGTTTCAAGAATAATAAAGATATTCATGAGAACCGGTCTATAAGAAGGTTAAAGTTGAGAAAAATTAGATTTTAGGTTGACAGGGTCGGTTCAGTTGAACCGGCCATGTCATCATCTTTTTCTTAAGAGGAAGATGTGCGTGGGTCTTTGCATCGCCGCTTGAAAACGTACCTCTCCAGCTTTATTTAAAGCATTTCTCCACTCAATTTTTTCATGAAACTTATAGATGGTGTTATAGGAAAGAGCTAGGGATTGATTTCATACCTTTTTGTGGATTGTAGCTCGAGTTATAACCTTCTAAAATTCGCCGAAAAATATGTGCTTAGTCCGAATAACCCATAAATATTTTTGTTACTTACGTCGTTCTAGTTCTAGATCTTATCAAGCTCCGATTCCTTATGAAACTTGTTGGGAGTCGTGCATGAGTTGGTAGGAGGGAAAATGATTAACCATAGCCCCCAAATTTGGAAGAAATTCAAGGAAGAAAAACTCCATAATCTAAAAGGTTCAAACTCGAGTTCAAGGAATCCTCATTACTCGATTCTTGTCTTAAAACATTGTCTAGAATTTCTTACTATCAAGCTTGCACAACCATTGATTGTTCTAAAATGGTGCTGGTTTTTCCTCTTTTTATTTTAAACTTTTATGGAATACTCATTGAAAATACTCATTCCAATGAGGGTGTTGCCCACATTTGTTTTGGTTTTGAGCCATTGGATCTCAACTAACTTCAATTCTTTTTTAACATATTCAAATTTCAGCTCAATCCAACGGTTGGATGCGAAGATACCAACGATTTGGTTACTAAATATCGTTGCATATTTTCTTTAGTGGCATTTTCGTAATTAAGAGTATCTTTAAGGGCATGTTTGTAATTTTCCACTTTTTATTATTTTATTATTATTTTCCAAAAAATCTAAACTTTTTCTAAAAATTCTTTACCCCTTTGTGGTCATTCCCTCCCTCCTTCATCAGCACCTTAAAATTCTTTCCCAATAAAGAATTAAAAATCTAAAAGTTTCTTAAAAATTAGGAAAATAACCATTTTGTCCTTTATTCAGTCTTTTTCCTTTCTTATCATTTTGGAAGGCCTTAAATCCCTATAAACTTTGTTATTTATTGAGATTATTTTCTCAAGCCCTTGTCCTTGAATACTTTAATTTCTTTTCTCGGATCCTTTAGACTTTACCTAAGCACCTTAAATTTATTTGAGTTACTTTAATCTTACTTTAGATATTACAAGTAATAGGACTAATATATATGTCTCTAGTCCAATCTGATCTAGAATATCTCTAGTCCAATCTGATCTAGAATATCTAAGGGTTCGATGAAGCATGAGCTTAGCTTGCCCTTCCGCATGAACTTTAAGATCCCTTTTGTTGGGGACTCCTTCAAGAATAGCTTGTCGACAATCTCAAACTCAAATTTGTTACGCCTTGTATCGGTATAACTCTTTTGTCTACTTTGAGTCGTACGTATTCTTGTTTCAATCTTTTACACGACCTAGTTGGTAAATTAGACTAACTTTCTTCTTAACAGTTCATGTTCGCTTGTCTCATCTTACCTATTATTCAAGCAAAACTTTGAATGAAGTTGAAGTGAATTATACAACAAATGAAAAATAGAGGTTAGATGTAGTATTTGGTGTTAAAGATTTCAAAACTTATTTGGAGCAAAATGTGAAAGGGAACACTGTTCACGCCACAATCAAACACCTAAGGATGAAACCTAAGGTTAAGCCAAAATTAATTAGATGAATTCTACTACTACAAGAATTTGAGATACAAACCTATAATAAGGGAGCTAAAAATCATGTAGCGGATCACCAATCTTGGATGCATTACTTGATTAGCAGATATTAATGGTAGGCAGTAACAAGGAAGCAAGAGGTCCATTGTATGAAATCATAGCCAATTTTTTAGGCATTATGGAAATGGTATAACGGAAGATGCATTCCCGATAGTGAAATACTAATAATTCGTGAGAAGTACCTTGCGTCCCCATACGTAAGACATTTTAAAGGACAAAAGACAGTTGCTAAGGTATTTCAATCTTGTTTTTATTCGCCAACAATTTTTAGAGATGCTATGGAATTTTGCAAATGTAGTGATCAATGTCAAAGAACAAAAAGTATGAGTAAGAAAAATGAGCTACTCTTAAATTTTATTTTAGAATGAGAGCTTTTTTTTTATGTATCTGACATTGACTTTACCCATTTCCTCCATCTCATATAATTTGTATATCCTAGTAGCTGTAGTTCTGTTTCCAAGTGAGTAGAAGCGATAGCTTGTCCATTCAATGATGGGAGAACTGTACTCAAGTTTCTAAAAAGGAACTTATTAACTTTGTTTTGTGTACGACGGGAATTAATTAATGATGAAGGATCATATTTCGTAAACACGTTGATGAATAGCCTTTTGGAGAAGTATAATGTAAAACGGGTGATAACACATTATCATTCCTAGACCAATGGATAATCAGAGGTCTCCAACAAGAAATAAAAATTATCTTAAAAAACGTTGTACAACCTAATAGAAGGGATTGGTTTGTGAAGCATGATGAGACATTATGGGCGTACATGACAATCTTCAAAATCTCTATAGGGATGTCCCCTTACATGCTAGTTGTTAGAAAGACATGCCATCTATCCATAAAACTTGAATCTAAAGAATTTTGAGCCTTTAAGAAGTTAAGTTTCGATAATGCTGAAGATAAATAGATAGAAAGGTGATGGAAATTGCAGCCTCAAGTAAGAATAGTATGGAAACACAACCCCATGTGACAGAGGTGTGATACACTAGAATTCACATGTTCACCGCCGTTTGGAAGCCCTCACCGTCCCCCTTTTCTCTACCTTTTCTTTTTCTTCCTTCCTCCTCCTTGTCACCCCAACCACCCATTCGCCGCCACAAACACCGTACCTCGTTGTCGTTGCCAATGTGCAATGCTACGGCATTTGCCATCGCTGCCACCGCCGGGAAGAGTGAATAGATTTTCCTGTTAAAACTAAACTTTTTTTCGAGAATCTTGTTGTTAAGTGATGACTATATGCGGAGAGTCGGGCTATTCGCAATATCCTAAAAATGCATGAACTCTCATTCTGTTTGCTACATGCTAAAGAATTACGTTATGAACTTGAATATAATTAGTCATTATATATGAGAATTTTCTTATTTAATACCACAATAATTCAAATTAATTTTGAGAGTGGGATTGACACCCTTTCGAATTAGAACTTTAATCTGGCGCCTTAGACCAATTCAGTCATCTCAACTTTGATGTCCAGGCAAGTACAATAAGGTATCTTACTAGCATATGAGATCCCTCCCAAAATTCAATGTAACTCTATGGTCTTGTGCAATAGTTACTAGTCAACTTTCATAGATGATGTTCAATATTCGTGATACCGTATTGAACAATGATAAGGTCACACCTCTCAGATATTTGAATACTTATAATTAACTTCCTAAGCAATGTAAGCTAGCAAGCAATATAGCATAAAAGCTAGTTCACTCTAGAACTCATATAGGCTATTCGCAAAATCGTGGCACAATAGGCTTATTCACTCTAGAACTTTGTTCGGAATCATAATGCTAATCAAATCTTGGAGAAATATGATTAGAATGACATTTTCTGAACCATTTGTTTTAGCAATTCTTGAAGCAAATTTTAATCCGAATCAGCA
The DNA here is from genome assembly GCF_057944985.1 of Cucurbita pepo subsp. pepo. NCBI lineage: Eukaryota > Viridiplantae > Streptophyta > Magnoliopsida > Cucurbitales > Cucurbitaceae > Cucurbita > Cucurbita pepo. The sequence goes on from NC_141817.1 coordinate 6,345,198, forward strand.
TGCCACACGGATTATTGACAAACTAATAGGAGGCGGCTTATGTGGATACCAATCTCTTTTCAACTCTAAATCTCTTTTCAACTCTAAGGAGAAGAAAAATACAGAATCATAAAGGGTAAAAGCATAGGTGGTTGTTGCTGTTAAAAATTAAAGAGAAAGAAACACCTCAATTAAGCAGATGAAGACAACATAAAGAAAAAAGGAGTAAGAAGAATAGTTTAAGACAATGAGAGGGAAGAGAGAGCCTAAAGGAGATGAACTTCCCTTGAAGGACAATAAAAAGCTTGATAATTGTCTAATCCCTTACTCTCTTTTCTTATTCTATTAATTTTACAGGATTAAGACGTTGATTACTCTATGTAAATTAGTGTGTATGGTAAGCTAAACCTTACAGAGGAGACGAGAGAGTTTTATGTAGTTAGAACATGTTGACGATGTGATTTTAGTTTATAGGGTTGTTATTAGTGTCCTAAGTGTTTATTTAGTTAGCCACTTTAGGTACATAGTTGTTTCTCTTATTCGAAAGAAGAAAGAGAAAGCAAGAAAATCTTCTTTAATACTCTACTTCCATTCCAAGGATACTTGAAGGTAATTGAAGGGTTAGAAATAATTCTTCTTCTAAAGCCTTGTAAATAAAGAGTAAACCGTATATGTCCTCATTTCCAACAAAGAATAAAAATATACGAAGAGGAAGATCCCATTTTGAGAAATTCATGGATGTTCTAAGGAGAAATTCATATAAACATATCACTAGTGGAGACCTTGAAGCAAATGACAGATTATGTAAAATTTATGAAGGATATGCTCACCGATTGAAGAAAGTTTGAAGAATTCAAAGTAGTGCAACCAAACGAGGAGGGTGTAATTGTGAAAAATAAGTTGCCACTAAACAAAAAATGTATAGGCTCCTTCCCAATTCCAAAATTAATGGTTAAAAAGAAAAAAAAAAAACATTATGGGTCAACCATCAACTTAATGCCCCTGTCCATTTATAAGGAGTTCCAAAATTAATGGTTAAAAAGAAAAAAAAAAAAAAAACATTATGGGTCAACCATCAACTTAATGCCCCTGTCCATTTATAAGGAGTTAGAGACCGGTAAAGCTAGACCAAGTACAGTCACCCTCTTGGCTCAGAGGTCAGTCACCCTCCTGGCTCCGAGGTCAATCACCTGTTAGTGTGAAATTTGATTTAAGATATAAAGTTAACTGTGGAATATATTTTATACAGCTTAATAGATTTTTCCCCTTATTTTTAGGAATGGGTAAATAATATATTTTATTTTATTTACGGGATTTAGTTAGTAATATATTTGGTATATTTTATCTCATTTTATTAGGATTTGGTTAGTAGTACATTTTCTATTATTTTTAGGAGTTATGTGATAGCTTGTATACCTTTTAACCGCATGAACATTAATAAAGATACAACCTTTAATTCCACTTCTATTTCTCATTCTTAATCTTATATCTATTTCTCATTCTTAACCTGATATCAGAGTACATGAAGTGGAAGATATCATAGCAGGTGAAGTGAAAGAATAGAAGAAAAGTGACAGAGATCAGATAGAGATCAAAACGGAAGAAAAGTGACAGAGATCAGACAGAGAGGACGATGGATGAATTGGGATCACCTTTGACAAGATATATCATCATTTTAAGTCCTCATCTAAAAAGTTTTAATTTCTGATCTGTACACCGATTGTCCCTAATTGATCAACGCAAATCATCAATATTTTTCCTCTCAACAATAAAATCAAGAACATATTCATTATTAAGATGTTTTTGGCAAACTGCCCAGACTCCGTCACCAATAGGTAGTGATATGAACCAAGAGACATCATTCATACAATATACTTCAATGAAGATGTGAAGAAAATGTTGTCAAAATTATCAAAAGTGGTTGCAATTCATGTCACATTGAAGAGGAATGAAGTTTGATGGTTATAAATTTTAGAGTAATTTAGAGTTATTGTATTTTAAGACATTTTATTTACTTTAGGTTACATTTACATAATGGCTAATTATGGCCATTAAGTATGAATGTTACAACTTTTGGAATGCCTTTAATAGTTTCATTTTGAGGCTATATAAAGTCATGTATGTTGTATTTGTAAGGTAGACTTGGAAAATATATTAAAAGAACATTTGGGCTTTCTTTAGCCAATGGCTAAGTTTCTTTGCAATTCTATGTAGTTTAGGTTGCATGTAGAATCATTCAAGCTCGACATGATCAATCTTGCTTGTGGAGTGATTCGAATCTCAAACAAGTGTTTGAGATATTTGATCAACAAGAATCATTCAAGCTAGACATGATCGATCTTGCTTGTGGAGTGATTCGAATCTCAAACAATGTTCTTGTCTTGAGGTATTCGATCAACAAGGTAATCCAAATCTTACCCCCCTTGTAGTTGATTCCTTATCATATCATTTGGTATCAGAGCTTCAGGCTCAAAATCGGATATATGTTTCCTTTGCATTTTTTTTTCAATTTGATTTTTATTTACTTTCATGTTTTTAGATTTTAATCGACCCAGAGTTCAAAATTCAATTTTTGCTCTATTCAAAATTTTGAGAGGTGAGATTGAGAGCTTCATTTGTGTAAATGAGTGCAAACAGAGTGGCCTAAAAAAAAATCCTTGAGTGTATACACATGAGAGATTGTTGTGAGGGCCTTTGTATTTTCATATCTAATGTTTTGCAACAAAGTTTCACAAATAGATTCGAGGACGAATCCTCTTGAAGAAGTGGAGAATGATATGAACCAAGAGACATCATTCATACAATATACTTCAATGAAGATGTGAAGAAAGTGTTGTCAAAATTCTCAAAAGAGGTTGCAATTCATGTCACATTGAAGAGGAATGAAGTTTGATGGTTATAAATTTTGGGTGGGTTACCATTTAGAGTAATTTAGAGTTATTGTATTTTAAGACATTTTATTTACTTTAGGTTACATTTACATAATGGCTAATTATGGTCATTAAGTATGAATGTTACAACTTTGGAATGCCTTTAATAGTTTCATCTTGAGGATATAAAGTCATGTATGTTGTATTTGTAAGGTAGACTTGGAAAATATATTAAAAGAAGCATTTGTGCTTTCTTGAGCCAATGGCTAAGTTTCTTTGCAATTCTATATAGTTTAGGTTACATGTAGAATCAATCAAGCTCGACATGATCAATCTTGCTTGTGGAGTGATTCAAACCTCAAACAAGTGTTCTTGCGTTGAGATATTTGATCAACAAGAATCATTCAAGCTAGACATGATCGATCTTGCTTGTGGAGTGATTCGAATCTCAAACAGTGTTCCTTCCTTGAGATATTCGATCAACAAGGTAATCCGAATCTTACCCCTCTTGTAGTTGATTCCTTATCTTATCAGGTAGCCTCCCCATCTCAATCTCGATCTTGAATTGACTATATATATTCTCAATCATTCTCTCAGACCGAGAACTGTGTGTGGCGAACTGTGCTCGATCGTCCAATATCAAGACTACGTTATACGTATCTTCGAATTTCTCACCAAAGCTGAAAGGTGGCATGCTCAAAATATTCGTATTTTCTTTCACACCATTTTTACGGGACTGAGTGATGGAATAATTAGATGATGACCAAGCTCTCATGTTAAAAGCTCTCTCTCCATTATCACTAACAACTATCTCTAGCACATACTCCTCATTAAAAGAACCCGTCGACATATTTTCCCTTCCAACTGCTTCTACTTGACTATAAACAACGAATTTTTCCTTCCAACGACTTCTACTTGACCAAGGCTACATAAGACTGCTGGCCAAAGTGATAAGATATCCTGTTCAGATTATCCTCTAAAACTTCTTTAAAGGAATCAAGAATCTACTTAACCATAAACAAAGAATTTTCCCTTCCAACTGCTCCTACTTGATCATAAACAACGAAGGTTACATAAAACTGCTAGCCAAAGTGATAAGATATCTTGTTCAGGTTATTCTCAGAAACTTCCTTAAAGGAATCAAGAACTTGATGCTTAGAGTATCCCATGTGCATAAACCTCTAAATTTATTGTATATTTTCTGTTATTTGTAGGAGTTATTTGGTAGCTTGTATACTATTTAAAGATAAGATTTACAATCCTACCCTGTTTCACATTCTTAACACTTAAATTGGAAGAACATCTGTAGATGTCCACAAGGAAACCATCACTTTGAGAATTTGTAACCCGTAAGTGGAGTTTGATATATAAATGATGACCTAAAATATTCAACAGAAGCAGAGGAATGCTCATAAATTTATGAGCTGACAGAACAACCATTCGAAGAGGAATGAGATAATGGGAATATATGCAAGAAGAAGACAGAAGATGGAGTAATTTCATCGAGCATCATGCAGTTTTGTATGAAGTCAATAGAGTTATTGAATCCCTAGAATTAGAGGGAATAAAAAGTTTACAAATGAAGCCATATATATTAAAGAAGCACCCCAACTAGACTTGAAACAACGGCCCCCTAGCCTAAATATTCACATCTAGGTGACGAGGAGATACTACTTATCATCATCTTAGCAACACTTTCATCCGTTCAAAGAACATGCTTCTAGAAACGTTAACAAAGCACAAAAGGGCAATATGGTCGACATTGACAGACATAAAAGGGATTAGTACTTTACTATGTATGCACACGATTCAACTTGAGGAAGGACAATTTAAACTATTTATCAACAAAGAAGATTAAATCCAATGATGAACGAGGCTATTATTAAGTAACTAGATGCTGGAATAATCTATTTGATTGCAAATAACAGTAGAGTTAGTCCTATTCAATGTGTTCCAATGTGTTCCAATGTGTTCCAAAGAAAGAAGGAATGACGTAGTAGGAGATGAGAACAATGAGCTAATCCCCACTAGAATAATGAATGGACAGAGAATGTGTATGGATTATAGAAAACTGAACAAGGCAACGTGCAATAACCATTTTCCCTTGTCATTCATTGATCAAATGTTCGATAGACTTGCTAGAAAGTCACATAATTATGTTTTAGATAGTTATTTGGGATACAAGAAGTTTACCATCAATCTAGAAGACCATGAGAAGACCACATTTACATGTCTACATGACATTTTTACCTTTAGAATGATGTCTTTTGAGCTATGCAACGCTCTCGAAATATTCCAACGATGTATGATTTCCATTCATGGATGACTTCTCAGTTTACAGAGAATCATTTGAAATTTGTTTCTGTCATTTAAGGAAGGTTGTACAAAGGTGCAGGGAGAAGAATCTTGAACTAAATAGGAAAAAAATGTCATTTCATTGTCAATGAAGTGATAGTGTTAGGCCATATGATATTGAAAAAAGGAATAAAAAGTGAACACATCCAAGATTGAAACCATTGAGAAACTAAATTCACCTACTATTTTTAAAGGAATAAAAAATTTCTTAAGCCATGGAGGGTTTATAGGAGGTTTATCCAGAACTTCTCCAAAGTTGCAAAACCCTCATGCAACTTGTTGGAGGAAAATAAGAAATTCATTTTTTTTTATAAACAATGCATGATAGCTTTTTAAGCATTAAAGACAATATAAACTACCGCTCCCATAATGTTAACCCCGGAATGGAATTCACCATTTAGATTAATATGTGAGGTTAGTGATCAGGCTATAGACACAAAGTTAGGGCAAAAGAAAGAAAAGGTACTTAATCTTATTTATTATTCAAGCACAACATTGAATGAGATTCAAGTGAATTATACCATAAAAGAAAAAGAACTTCTTCAATGAGGTTCAAGTGAATTATACAACAAAGGAAAAAGAACTTCTAGAGGTAAGGTAGTGTTTGCTGTTGAAAATTTTAGGATTAATTTATTTGGAGCAAAATGTGAAAGTGCACATGGATCATGCTATTACTACAAGAATCTGAGATACAAATCCTAGATACTAACATAGCTGCTAAAAACCGTGTAGCAGATCGCTTATCTAGGCAGGAAAACATGGAGAAAAAATTAAACCTCTAGGCAGGAAAACATGGAGAAAAAATTAAACCAAAAGTATCTATGATACATTCACTGAGGAGCCGATATTCAATAAGAGCAACAACAAGGAAGCAACAAGTCCATTGTATGAAAACGTAGCCAATTTTTTAGCCGATATTCAATAAAAGTAACAACAAGGAAACAATAGGTCCATTGTATGAAAACGTAGCCAATTTTTTAGCCTCTGCCTAAAAAGTAAAACTATTAGTAAATAAGGAGATTCTTTCCTGAAACAAAGAGTTACATTTTTTATTACTTTTTATTAGCCAACAATTTTTAGAGATATTATAGAATTTTGCAAACGTTGGGATCAATATCAAAGGACAAGAAGTATCGGTACGAAAAATGAGCTACCCTTAAATTTTATTTTAGAAGGAGAGCTTTTTGATTTATGGGCCATTAACTTTATGGGGGCATTTTCTCCCTTTCATGAAATTTGTATATCCTAGTAGTTGTGGATTATGCTTTAAAGTGGGTAGGAACGATAGCTTGCCAATCCAATGATGGAAGGATCGTACTCAAGTTTCTAAAAAGAAACCTATTTACTTGGTTTGGTGTACAAGGGCATCGAAGGATTACATTTTGTAAACAGGTTGATTAATAGCCTTTTAGATGTATAATGTAAAACATGGTGACAACATCTTATCATCCTAAATCAATGGACAAACAGAGATTTCCAACTAACAAATAAAAAATATCTTCAAAAATTTGTACAACCTTCAAAATCCCTCTAAGGATATTCCTTTACAAGCTAATTTTTGGGAAGATAAAAACATTTTTGACATTGAAGGCTACCTATGGAGGGTAAAGACCTAAGTTTTTTTTTTTTATATAAAATTTATTTATTTACATTGTAAAACATATTTTTTTACATACATATCAGTAATATAATAAAGTAATATAATAAAGTAGTATTCATATTGGCTAATTTAAAAATAAAAAATAAGAAGCGAACAAAAAACTAACACAAAATATAGAAAGTTTGAAAGAGAGGGTTGATCCATGGCCCTCACTCCAAGTCCACTTCTATCCACGACCAGCTCCTAGTTACCTGGAAAAAAAAATGATAAAGATAGAGTGAGTAAAACTTTGTAAGTAGCCTACTTGTAAGCTCTTAATCGTGACCTTGAGCTAGGATAGACTTCTTGTTTCGTTTCCAGGAACCACCCTTTATGGGTGATCATATAATTCATCGTATCTTAGTCCTGAAAATTTTTCCAGAGTAACCCTTATTTCGCTCTCCCCATGAATACATAGTTGGTGTCGTCATGATCTTGGAATCCTATTGGCAATCGTGATTCAAGGCATCTCATTTAAGTGGAGGAAAAATTATTAATAATAGGCCCATCATGGCATCCTGCTCATGGCACATATAGTAAGGTATCCCACTAAATTGGAAGAGGGACCTCGTGGTACACCTCGTGATGGGAGATAAGGTTACTCCGGCATGGATCTTAGCAACTTGTTAATCATGTTTATTTGCATTAACCGAGATGTTTTTCCTTGATTCTTGGCTATCATAGGTTTTATGCATAATGTTTGAGCCAAGCTTGAAACGTAAGAATTCTTCTTAGGAATAGTCCAATGTTATCTTGTGAATGTAAAATCTTGTTACCGATCAAGGGTACATGTGAGAAATCATTTATTTCCAGGATACTTCGTTAGTCATCCTACGAGGTAAAGCCGTATGGATCGTAATGAATGTTTTTCCCCATATCTTGGTTTCGCTACCTAATATTTTCCAATGACTCTCAGACTCCACTACTTTATACAACCTCCTAAGATGCATGCAACAATTCATAATATTTGGAGGTCGTTTAGGGATCAAACGGAAGGTAGTCTTCCTTAAGGGCATTATGGTCATTTTTCACTGTTACTTGTTTTTTCTACTTATTCTTATCTAATGAACACCAAATTTCATTCATAAGCCCAACATGTCAAAATATGAACAATATTAAAATTTCATTAGCAGCAGAGTTCATTTAGCGGATTATTTTAACGTTATCTAAATCTTGAGCAATTTGATTGGTTCGGGTCTTTAACTCACGATTCTGTGAATTTTTCTTTCATGTAACCTTATTTCATACTTGGCTTAAGGTTTATTTAGAATACCAAATGATTCCTACAAGTTTTTCTTGAGAAAAGTCTAGGGTGGCAACTTACCTCTTGTCCGGTGTTGGGGACCCTATTTCTTGAGCTTCTGGTATTTTCTATAGTAGCTTCCTTAATGAGTCTAGTTTCTGGAACCATTGAGAATTTTGTTAGATCCAGTCCGAAAGAGGTTCAATTTGATGAAAAACTAAAGAGGGTCTGATAAGATAAGGAATCAATACAAGGGGAATAAGATTCGGATTACCTTGTTGATCGAATATCTCAAGGCAAGAACACTTGATTGAGATTCGAATCACTCCACAAGCAAGATCGATCATGTCTAGCTTGAATGACTCTTGTTGATCAAATATCTCAAACACTTGTTTGAGATTCGAATCACTCCACAAGCAAGATTGATCATGTCGAGCTTGAATGATTCTACATGCAATCTAAACTACATAGAATTGCAAAGAAACTTAGCCATTGGCTAAAGAAAGCACAAATGCTTCTTTTAATATATTTTCCAAGTCTCCTTACAAATACAACATACATGGCTTTATATAGCCTCAAAATGAAACTACTAAAGGCATTCCAAGAGTTGTAACATTTATACTTAATGGCCATAATGAGCCATTATGTAAACGTAACCTAAAAATACAATAACTCTAAATTACTCTAAATTGTAACCCACCCAAAATTTACAACAATCAAACTTCATTCTTCTTCAATGTAGCATGAGTTGAAACATCTTTTGATAATTTTGACAACTTTTTCTTCACATCTTCATTGAAGTATATTGTATGATTGATGTCTCTTGGTTCATATCATTCTCCACTTCTTCAAAAGGATTCGTCCTCGAATCTATTTGTGTAACTTTGCTGCAAAAAATAAGTTATGGAAATACGAAGGACCTCACAACACTCTCTCACGAGTATACGCTCAAGGAATTTTAGGCCACTCTTTTTACACTCGTTTACACAAATGAAGCTCTCATTTTCACCTATCAAAATTTTAAATAGAGCAAAGATTGAATTTTGAACTTTGGGCGATTAAAAATTAAAAGGATAAAAATAAATAAAAATCAAATTGAGAAGAAATGCAAAGGAAACATATATCCGATCTTGAGCCTGAAGCTCTGATACCAAATGATAAGATAAGGAATCAATACAAGGGGAATAAGATTCGGATTACCTTGTTGATCGAATATCTCAAGGCAAGAACACTTGATTGAGATTCGAATCACTCCACAAGCAAGATCGATCATGTCTAGCTTGAATGACTCTTGTTGATCAAATATCTCAAACACTTGTTTGAGATTCGAATCACTCCACAAGCAAGATTGATCATGTCGAGCTTGAATGATTCTACATGCAATCTAAACTACATAGAATTGCAAAGAAACTTAGCCATTGGCTAAAGAAAAGCACAAATGCTTCTTTTATTCTATTTTCCAAGTCTACCTTACAAATACAACATACATGGCTTTATATAGCCTCAAAATGAAACTACTAAAGGCATTCCAAGAGTTGTAACATTTATACTTAATGGCCATAATGAGCCATTATGTAAACGTAACATAAAAATACAATAACTCTAAATTACTCTAAATTGTAACCCACCCAAAATTTACAACAATCAAACTTCATTCTTCTTCAATGTAGCATGAGTTGAAACATCTTTTGATAATTTTGACAACTTTTTCTTCACATCTTCATTGAAGTATATTGTATGATTGATGTCTCTTGGTTCATATCAGGGTCGGTTTAGGGTTGATGTGGCCAGTTCAATTGAATCGGCCATGTCATCGTCTTCTTCCTCCCGCACGGGAAGAAGAGAATTTGTGGTGTTGTTCCTCCGTCTAAAAACGGAGTTCGCCGACCCATTCCAGAACGTTTCTCCCTTAGATTCCTTCACGAAACTTAAAGATGAACTGTCAAGAAAGAGTTTGGGATAGATATCTCACCTGTTCGTCAACTACAGTGTAAGTTATAAACATTCAAAGTCGAGAAAAAACTCAATTGATTACCGGAGTAAACCCAGGAGGTTTTGTTATTGGTTATGACGGTGCAAGCACTATCAGGGTGCACCTCCTTCAGAAAAAGATCTTTCTTACACCTTACTTAAACTAAAGGGATTTTTCTAAGAGGCTTTCTGAGCGTGGTTGAGGTGAATTTTGAATTCCTTCTCTCTATCTGTAACTCAATCCAGAACACGATTTTTCCGTCTATTGGACATCTCAAACTAGGCCGTCTTAGCCCTCGATTCCTTCATCAAATATGCTCTATTTAGTTCCCTCTAACTATTGGAAACATCAATTTTGGACATGGAGGGTTGTAAGCAAGAATTGAAATTTCTTCCCAAAACTTACATGATATCGAATTTCTTCGATTACGCTTGTTCCTGAGGTTGTATTCCTTCGAGGCCATTTTCAAAGTTGATCCTTAAAGTGTGTAGAAATTAATTGGGATAGAATTTATTTGACGAGATTACCTATGATTTGGATTGAATTTCGAGCTTTCCTTGGAATTTCTTCAATGGCGGACATAATTGGGGGAATAGGTTAGGGGCACTTTCGAAGCTTTCGTCCTTCACCAAACCTCTAGGTAATCTTCTTTAGAATGATTAGGAACAGGTTTGAATGCAAAAGATGCACGGTAGCTTATGAATCTGGAGAATATCTTAAGTACGATACCCAAAATCTAAACGCTCTTAATACTCGATTAAGGTTTGGATTGAGTTCAATTCTTGTTCCTTTTAGTTGCCCCTACCTCATAATTTATAGAAGAATCCTCCACCACCATTGAAACGTCCAAAATTATCACAGTTTCTTCCTTGAATTTTCTAGATCTTTTGCCGAAATCATCTGCTCTGACTAGAGCTTTACTGACCTTAATTTTGAATTCTAACCATTGGATGTGATGAACTGTCAGTGTTCTAGATACTCCTCAATTTTGGAGAAGATCCGATGGCTGAGATATGTGTTTTGGGGTGTTTTGTGCAAGCGGCCATGGTAGACGTTCATATTTTGTTCGAAGGGGCATTTACGTAATTATCCGCTCTTCCAGGGGCATCTTGGTAATTTGCCATTTTTATTATTTAAATATTATTTCTCTGGAAAATCTATAATTTTTCAAAAAATTCTCTATCCCTTCTTAATCATTTTTCTCTTCTTGGGATCCTTTGAAAATCTTTCCCAAGAAGTTCGATAAAAATCGGAAATTTCCATTTTTCTTATTTATTTTTCCAATTATTCTTGTTTTCCAAACAGTGTACATCCTAACATGACTACCTTCTTGGAAGGTTTGAATTCTTGAGAAGGTTTGAATTCTTGGAAGGTTTGAATTCTTGGGTGTTACAGGGAGATTTGAGGTGAAGGTAACTAAATAAACTATATGAATTTAGGCACTTACCCTATGAAAAATCATTTCATCGATGATGTAGAAGGTGGAAACAAAAAATAATAAAGTCAAAGGACCTCTATAAAAAACAAAGAGTGTTGCTATTCTATTCAAAGTTTAGGTGGAGAAGTTCAAAGGAGTAACTATATATTCGTGGCAATAACAATAAAGCATGATCAACATGGGGAAGGGAGATCTTTTAAAGTGAATGGACAAAAACCTCAAGCATTATTTAGGTCGAGAAGTCCAAAGAGAAATATATAGAGAGGAGAACGAAATTGCAGCCCCAGCTTATCAAAGAATAGAAACACAAACGGGTGGCAAAAAGGTGTGATACACACTAGAATTGACACGTCGGAATCAGCCTTAAACATAACAGAGAAATTATGCATGCAAAAAATGAAAAAAGAAAAAAGAAAAAATTAAAAATTAAAGTATCTCTTCTGATACGATAACAAGAACTATACAAGGAAGCTTTAAGTTAGTGTAGCAGCCACAAGGACATAAAATAACATAGCATAACGTGATTTATCATAACATAATGTGTCATAACATGACATAACATAGCATGTCATGAAATAACATAGCATGTCATCTAACAATATAAAGTAGCTTAAATAGTCAAGGATCTTCATGACAGCTACATCTTGACCAAGATATAATCTATGTGTTTCTTGAGTTTGTTTTCTTTTGTGAGAGTGGAAGTTTTCCATCAACTGTCATTAGATGAAGCACTTAAAAAATTAGGGTTTGTTAGAGAGGGATAACGAGGAATAACTTATGAAAGGGGAGAGATTTGGGGAACTGAGTGGATTTTGTTTTTTCAAAATTTCTATTTTTTTTTTTAATTTTATTTCTGCTATTACATCATACCCAATTAAAAGTAAATTTCATCTCAAAAGTGTCTTCTATGGGTCGGTCTTGAACAACTTGGGACTTCTCGCCCTTTCTTCTCATCCTGAAGATGTCTTCTATGAGGTCATTATGGGGTCACTTTCAGGAATATCTTGTTGCCTACCTCAGCTTTGGGTTTGTACACTTCACTTCGGCGTAGCTTTTCTTTCTACTCTAACTCGTGCACATTTCTTACCTTAATCTTTTGCACGACCTCATTGGTAGATTGGACAAACTTTATACCCAACCATTTGCATTCATCCACCTTGTCTCAACATACTAACGACATACATCACTATCCATGCAGAGCCTCGATCTATACCATGTCGACGAATGTTGTTAAACTACAACTATAGGTAAATTCCATAAGGTACATCTTGAAATTTCAAACTAATTTAAAAATTCAACATGCATAAGCCTGTCTTTAACATTTGGCTTAGACATTTGGTCTATTTTTTGTTGTTACAAAGCAATATTAAGATTTGATTGGGCGCCTAACTCTATTTGAAAACTATACTAGATATTGGATGTGAAACGTGGGTCCTAATTTGACATTATCGACATTCATACTCCATGTAGTCTAGTAGTATTCTTCATATATAGTATGCTCGACTATCTACAGTATAGGCATTCTCTCCTTGAAATAAGTATACGAATGTAATATTCGAAGTAAGGATTAAAATAACTCAAATAAGATTAAGCCACCCATATAAGATTCAAAGGATTCAACGGAAGGAAGTAAGACATTCCATCAAACACTTTTGTCTTCAAGCCGTCATTCAGTATCTTAATTAATAATGTTAGAGATATAAGGCATTTGGAAAAGAATCAGAAAGGAAAAAGTTATCATAAGGTTATTTTTTCTAATTTTAAGAAACTTTTTAATTTGTAATTTCTTTATCCATAAGGAATTTCAAACCACTCAATAAAAGAAAAATGACTAACAAAGGGTAAAAAAAGTTTTAGACAAAGTTGTGAGTTTTTTTTTTGGAAAAAATAAAATATTTAGAAAAAGACAAATTACCAAAATATCTCTAAGGTATCTTCCTTTTCAACCGTTGGATCTTCATCAAATTTGAGTATGTTCTAGAGAAGCCAAACCTCATCATATCAAACGACCATAATTCAAAATGGAGGTCGGCTTCTTGCTGATAGGAGAGGATATTTTTAATGGTAATTTTAAAAAACTCAAAATTCAATGCACGATGATTTTGGAGATGTTAATGCGGTTTAAGCTCTCTCTAGAAAGTCTGAAGTAAAGGTCTTCATTTGGAGCAAGAATTGAGCTAAATCGAGCTTTCAATTGTGAGTTATAGTCGTTGAGATTTTGGGTTTCTACTCTTGAATTTCTTCTATACTTGAGAGCCTGTCATTTCCCTTCAAACTTGTTCCTACACATTCTAAACTAGATTACCCACAAGTTTGATGAAATGAATCAAATGTTGAAGGAGCCTCAAACATCTATTCCAATTATGGCCGCCTTTGAAGGAGATTAAAGGAAACTTAAAATTCCAATCCAAACCTACTCGCATTCGTCGAGAGAGACAAATCCTATTCGGTTTATGCACCTCCAAAGAATATTTTTATAGAAGACCACGAAGGCTAACAAGTCTAGGAGCGTGCCCAATTGAAGAAAGTCATTTTCGGGTATGATTTGGGAGAAAGGATAAAATTCTCATCTACCGTCCATTTTTCTTAAAATTGAGCCTTCCTTTAGCTTAAGAGAATTAAGATAAATAACTATGATGAAGAAATCGAGAGCTAATACGTCCTAGATCAAGCTGCCCAAGAAAATGAAATCCTACGTTTCTTGGTAAGTTGCAGACTAAGGAGCAATTTCCAAAATTAAGGCCACATGCTTAAAATGTTCCTTCAAAAAATTTGAGTTATGAGCCTACAAGTAGTTCACTTACTGAGTCTTTGTACTCACTCCATACTTTCAATGTTTTTCAGGTATAAGAAGCTGGTTGAGGACGAGAGCGGAGTCCGGAGCAGTCTTTGTACTCACTCCATACTTTCCACGTTTTTTAGGTAAATAAGAAGCTAGTTAAGGTTGAGAGCGGACTCTGAAGCAGGTGCCATAACAGTTTTAAATATTTTGTGTCTTTTCCTTATTTTGTGTTTTAACCACTTATGTATGAACACTATTTTGAAATAATACAAATGTATTGTATATTATGCTTTAAATTCTATTTATTTTATTTTAGAAAAAACTTGCTCGTCTTTTTCTACCATCGAGTTAACCAAAGTTAAGGCGTCAATCCGTACCTTAAAGTTAACATTGTGACTTTCTCCCCTCGTCTCCTATAACGTACTGAAATATTAGCTTGATCAAACGGTTGAATTTTGAGATTCAATCGATTTTTTGAAGTTGGTCTAATGTTGATGCAGATTCTTAGTTATAGGGGCTCGTCCGTAAATAAATTGAACTTCAAGGGTAATATGGTAATTTGCTACTTTTTTATTTATTATTATTTTTATGAAAAATCCAATTTTATTTCTAAAAAACTCTTTACACCTTGGAGGTCACAATTGGTCTTTTTTGAGCATCTTGAAACTTATTCTTGATAACGAATTAAAAATTCAAAAAGTTCTTTAAAAATCGAAAAAAAAATTACTTGTTTTGCCTTTCTACTTTCCAATCTTTTTTTCAAATGCCTCAAATCCATATAATTTTAATTCTTTGTTAGGCATTGTAATCACACACTTAGGCCCCTTGTCCTGTCCTTGGTTGAATCTCTAAATGGACACTAAGTATACTTAACTTACTTTAACCTTATTTGGAATATTACAGATAATTTAAACGAAGACTTTTTTGCTCCAATGAGAGGGAGTGGCCTCGTTGTTCAAGTCTTGAAAACAATACTTAAGTAACTACTTATCTACTTCTATATTGAAAAGAGTGAATTCTATCTCATGAAATTATGATCTTAGCTCTTCGTTCGATCAAGTTTCCAAAATTATAGCCATATTGAATTGGCTACAAAAATTATTTTTACCCATGCAAATTAAATGATAAGACATCATAGGTAGGAGTTTAAAACGGTTTTCTTCTAGGTTTCTTCTACGGTCTAATGGTTCTTATTGTTTCTTATTGTGAAGAAAAAAAAGGAAAATACATAATAGAAGACAGTTTCCATTTAGACTCAAAATAGGTAATTTTTCAAGACTTCAAATTTTTACTAAGAAATTTTTTTCATAGATGTTTAAATTACAATATTTTAATATTTGTAAGTTCTTGGTAAAGAAATCTTCCATTCTTGTGAAGAAATCAAATTAAATCGAGCTAGGAAAATAGGAAGAAAATAAAATGAAATATAGAAATTCAGGAAAAAATAAATAAAGGAAATTTTGAACATAAGATGAATTGAGTGAAGCTAAAACTCGACCGTGAAAAAAAAGGAAAAGAAAAATACAGAAAAAAAATGTTGAAGTAGGATCGAACACGTGTAAGCAAGAGAAGGCTGCATGCACGTGCGGGCTTTTAGGCATGAACATGTGTAATGTATGTGGGTTTTTGTTTTCTCCCTCGCTCAACTTCTGAATATTAAATATTAACGAACAAGTAGTCATATTGAATTTCTTTTAAGTAGTACTTGTCGAATTCCTAGAATATGGTAGCATGATTAGGGTGTTTAAATCAGTTGATTGATTTTTATGTCAGAGGATGATGTGCAACAAGAACTAAAATGCCTGAGGATGAGAACATGAGAACTGAGAAGTAAGTGCTCTAAGCTATATTAGAAGATTTTTGCTAGGCTAGAAACTCTAATTTGAATTAAGAAACTAAAAATTGTGTGAGGTTTTAATCCTTATACAAGCATGAGCAAGAGAACTATGAAAAGATTAGGGCACCAAAACTTTAATGATTTCATGATTATTAGTAATGACGTTTCTAGTAAATCGAGCACCCATGGATCATTTAATATGATCAAGAACTAAACTTTAGTGCTCCCAAATTATGATTAACCCCAAAAGCTAGTTTAAAAAGTCCTGGAAATATGAAGTTAAGCATAAAGGATCAAAATGGCTTTTAAGTTTTTCGTTTACCAACATAGCGTTAAGGAGAACTTGAGATAGCTTACCAGGCTAATTTATTATCGTGAACATCATCATAAGAGCCGAGACTAGTTTTTTATTCCCTTTAGTACATTATTAGTGATATTCAGAACTTAGATTGAGACATAATAGTTCCATTGTCCTGATCGATAGACCCATGATAAAGTAGCATTAAGCTTGATCTAGATTTGTCATACAATATAAAAGTTTATTCCATTTAGTGTCATTATAGTTTTAGAAATTTTCTTGGGCCTCCATAACTATTACTTAGTTGGCTAGCATATGAGTTCCTCCCAAAATTCAATATAACTATATAACTTTATATCTTGTGGAGTGGTTACCAACTAACCTTCCTTAAACTAACCTTTATGGTCTTCTCATAATTCACTCCTAAGCAATGTAAGCTAGCCATTAAGTATGATTCACACGAAAATTAGTTCACTCTAGAATTTCAATTAGGTGAACAATACATGAACACTTATTGGGTTTGTTAGGTGTAAAAGACTTACTTAATCTGGCACCTTAGACCAACTCAGCCATATCAACTTTGATTTCCACAAAGGTACAATTTGTTAGTTGGCTAGCACGTGAGATCCCTCCCAAAATGAAATGTAACTTTATGGTGTTATGCAGCGGTTACTAGCTAACTTTTATAAATGATGTTCAAGATTTGTGATACCATATTGAACAATGATGAGGTCACACCTCTTATATACATGGATTAATCAATTCCTAAGCAGTGTAATTAGCCTGCCAAGTAAGATAGCATAAAAGCTAGTTCACTCTAGAACTCATATAGGCAATTTGCAGGATCGGATAGATTAGATGAACTATGCATGAACTCTCATTTGGTTTGTTATATGTAAAAGAACTACTTACGAACCCGAATTGGATTAGTGATTATGCATGAGAATTGCTTTGGGAACTTTTGGAATGTTGGGGAGTTTTAGAGCCCAAGTTTGATCAAGGTGGGGAGAGTTAGGGAGTTGATGTTGAGAGTGACCTTATTTCTTAAAAAAGTTTAGGGATCAAAATTTAAACCTCATGGGATAAACAGTAATACAATGTTAAAATGATATAGGGATTCCATTAAAATACTAAAAGGGATAAAAATATATGCATACCAAGAAATAGTTCATTATGGTTTAACACGAAAAGGGGATTCAATTGCATGAATATAGTATAATTATAAATTTAATTTAGTAATTTTATAGAGGAAAAACCTTTGTGCCGACTAATAATGCTACAACAAATCTTGGAGCAATCGATTAGGATGACAGTTGCTGAAACATTTGTTGTAGCAATTCTTGCAGCAAATTTTAATCCGAATCAATATGCCATATTGATTATTGACAGCCTAATTGGAAGCTATTTATGTGAATGACTAATGACTTTTTAACTCTAAATGAGAAGAAAGAAACAAAGGTTGCCAAAAAGAAAGGCCAATCAATAAAAGGTGGAAGAAAATATAGAATCCGAAAGGATAAAAGCATAGGTGATTCTTGTTGCTAAAAACAAGAGAGGAGGAGAAAGAATCACCCTAATTCAGTAGCAGATGATAGAAGTAGGGAAAAAAATTAAAATAAATAAGAATGATAGCTTAAAAAAGTGGGAACTTCCATTGAATTAAAGTAACAAACTAGATAACTCTCTAATCACTTACTCTCTTTTCTTATTCTATTAATTTTTTATGATTAAGATGTTGAATCTTCTATGTGTAAATCAGTGTGTATGGTGAGCTAAATCAGTGTGCATGATAAGCTAAACCTTAAGGGAGGTGAGAGTTTTATGTAGTTAAAATATGTTGGCGTTTGTTTCTCTTATTTAAAAGAAGAGAGAGCAAGGAAATTTTCATTAATACTTTAGTTGCATTCATGGCAAGGATACTTAGAAGGTAATTAAAGAGTTAGAAATAATTTACTTTATTTGTTATCTTTATAGTGAGTTGTTTGCTACAAAATTTGGTCTATGAACCCACCAATGGTTTTGAAATTTATTTTTGATCCCGAAATAGAGAGAACTTTCGTGTGAAGTTTAAGAGAGTAAAGATTGAAAATAGTCTAACATAATATATAACAATGAGATATTTCTACTAAACTAAATCAAGAGTTTCAAAATCCAGCAATGATGAATAATGAAGGTAGAATCCTTTCTAATACTATTATTTTAGCACACGACCGGAAAAGAGTAATCTTAGAATATCCACAACAAGCGGTGGAAGAGCTAAATTTGTGCATTAATAAACCTGAAAATGTAAGCAACTACTTTGGAGTTAAAAGCCCGTGTTGTTTTAAATGCTTCAAATTATTGGGCAATATCATGGAGTATCGTCAGAAGATTCCTACCTACATCTAAAGTTATTTTTGGGAGTGAGCAACACATTCTGATTCAAAGGAGTGGATAAATATGTAAATAAATGAGTTTACTCTCTTATTCTCCGAGGGTTGCTGCTAAATCATCTTTGAATACCTTAGCATCGAGAGAAATTGATTCTTGAAATAGTCTAGCAGATAATTTTTTCATCAAGTACTTTCCACCAACTAGAAATGCATGCTTTAGAATGAAAATGTTTGTTTCACCGGTTTGAAGTTAAAACATTATGTGAATCTTGAGAGAAATTCAACAAGATTCTTCGAAAATATTCTCACCCTGGACTACCCATTGTATCCGAATGGGGACTTTCTACACTGGATGGAAGATTGCTATTAAACAAGGCTTACTTGATGTTGATGTTTTGACCTCCATAAACGCTCAATTAGCTTCGGTCACTAATATTCTACCGACTCTGACATTGGGACAAGACTCAATGACTAAAGCACCAGTTTAGCTGCAGCTATAATGACTCATCTAGCAATTAAATCTTGTGTATATTGTGTAGAAAAACACACTTTTGATCAATGTTCATGTAATCCAGCTTCCGTGTTTTATGTGCGAAATCAAGCTAATCCAGGAAACCATTCCATCTCAAACACTTACGACCCATGGTGGAGAAACCATTCAAACTGCTCATGGAAGAGACAAAGCTCATACAATCAACAAATTCCACCTAAGAAAAATTACCCTCTAAGTTTTGGACAACAAAATCAAATGGCATACATTCCTCAACAAGCTAATACCCAAGAGAAAGAAACTAGCTCAGCACATACCACAGATATTACGAAGATATTCCTCTTACATCTACGGCACATGCTAATATAGTTCAACCGCCTTGTTGGACTAATCTCTTTGCTTTCATCATCGAGACTACCTTTGGGGTAGCCCCGGCATTTGTGCCTTTAAATTTAAAGCTAGGTCCCACCGATGGTGAGAATATCACTTTTTTTTTTTTGCGACATTCTATAATAGCATGGGTTGCAGCTAGTCAATCCATGCCTAGTACTACGTCAAAGTCGGTCATCTTTACTACTATTAGGACTACGCTTAGAGTTTGGTCGGCCACTATTGCTTGGTCATTCTTTACTCTATCCTTAGTTACTACGTCTACCCTCTCAGGGTTGCTTGCCGACCATACATACAATAAGGGTTCTCATTCAAACCCTGTCTCTAATCCCTCTCGAGGTGGGCTCTCTTCAGCCTCACCTCGTCCTCTATCTCTAATAGGAGGTAGTCCCCTTCCTCGTCTTACTCTTTCGCATGGTCTAGGCAGCATGGTTCTAGAAACCAAGATATCATCTCTTAAATCTAAGGCTCATTACCTATGAAATTATGCTATGCATCACATCTACTAAGTTCACATCATATTGCAAACAAAATCACTCATCATGCAACACATCACATCATGCTCTTAAATAAATACGTGAAATATCGAAACAATTTCAGTAACATTAACATAAAAATGCATGCGAGTTTGAAAACGTTTCTCTTTTCTTATCTTGTGCAAGGCGTACCTGACGGTGACGGGGCATCGACGTTGGGACCATGGAACGTGCCAAGCCTACATTGTAGGCTAGTCTACAGAATCTAAAACCTTGAGCTCTAATACCAACTGTAACGACCCTAAATTTCCACATACTAAAAGTCGCTATTAACGTCCATGCTCATCTATAATGCGGAAATATAACTCTTACATGAACATAATTGATAACGTAAACTTCAAAAAAAACGTTTAAACAACTTCTTCTCTGGAAAATACAGCCATGGTCTTACGTGTTTAAATATGAAATATTGAAATTTAGAGAAAACAAAAACAAATACAAAATAATTTAAAACAATGAAATACAAAACAATCTATTCTAACTTAAGACTAGAAATTTAAATATGAGTCTACCCTATGCACGTGCCACAGTCTCTGCTCGCGATGCCGCCGTCCTCCGTACAAGTGCGCCTTGCCTTTACCTAAAAAATGATGTGGCACACGGCCTGAGTATTTCAAAGAATACTCAGTAAGTGGCCCCACTATAGGGGCCATGCAAATGCAAACACATGCAATCATGATTTAGGGACCTATCTCTAATCATCTTAGGGGTGGCCTCCAGTCTCGGACAAATTGGATGTGTAGTACTTCCCTACACACGACTCACACGTGCGAGTGTGAATCCCTAAGGCGCTCGCACACACCCTGGACCCTCTGGTCAAGCTAATCTGTAGCGACGTCCGGAGGTCAGCAAAACCCCATAGTGTCATGCACCTCATCAACACCCTCATCTGTGTGCTTTCGCACCTGTGCGCATTCGCGCTCATCGTACGGTGCGCGTCCGCACTCATCATCTCTAGGGGAAGTAGCCCTATGCTTATGAACATACAATATGCATGAGGACCCTCTATATCCATCATAATGTCTCTTTTGACACAACCCTCTAGTCTCATCTCTTTGTTACTCTAGGTAACACATACTCGTGGATATTTATATTAATATCATTTTCATGCTCTTAGGGTTGTGTCCTATGTCGATCTAACGGCATGATGCAATATGGCACTCATCATCATATAGCATGCTCAATATGGAAAACGTCATCATATTAAGGTAAACGTCACACAATCATCATACTCATCATATTGCCACAGAGTGCATCAATCATATCAAGTACGACATTCATCAAAATATATATATACTGAGCACATCATCAGGTATCATAACCCATACATCATCATAACTCATACATCATCAAAGTCATACATCATACATCATCATAACTCATATACCGCATTGTACGACATAGTTCATACATCACCGTAACTCATACAATTTTTAGCCTATCCTATAGTAAGGCCACTTACCTGGTTGGCTTTAGCCGAAGTATTCCCTAATTTAATTAACGTAAGCTCCCGTTCCTCGTGAGCTGCTCCAAAGGTTGCTAGAGTTCGCTTCATATCGAACCGTTCGTCACCTTTCGTTAGCATTTCACATTTTAATTAATAATCCAACTAACAATGTGAAATACAGCTCTAAAGCGGTCTGAGTAAAAATCGAATTCCACGTTTTCATTGTTTCTAAATTTTGGTTGGGTAGTAAAACTTAAATTAAAAATATGTCAATATTATTTCATGGTGCTTCAATCATTCAATCCAACTATGGTTTGTTATAATATTATATTCTCTTGGTACAAATAATAATAATTTCTCACATCTTCCATTTTCGTTCTCTGTTGTACCACTTTTGTTTCTCCTCTCTCTGTCTTCTTTTTCTTTCATATGAATGACTATGCAATTATAAAATAATATTCAATCAATTATGTTTTCTCCTCCCTAGTATGACTATCAATTAACATGAGTCATTTTAAATCTTTTTTTATTTTTTTATTTTTTTCTCTTTCCTACCAACTACTCTCATTAACATAAGCCATTTTCTATTCTATTTTCTTCCATCTATTATGGTTTCTTCTCTCTCCCAAATAACTGAATATTTTCAATCTATTCTGTTTTCTCCTCTCTCCCAAGTGACGGAAGCTATTTTCAATCTATTCTGTTTTCTTCTCCCCTCTCTCCCAAATGACGGAAGCTATTTTCAATCTATTCTATTTTCTTCTCCTCCCAAATGACTATACAATTGGAGGAGTCATTTTCAATCTATTTTAATTTTCGTGAAGTAAAAATGCTTATGCATCCATCAACTATGATTTTCTTCTCTTCCCTACGAATGATGATTAAATTTAGATGCAATTCACACAGCCATTTTCAATCAATTTTGATTTTCAGATATCAAAAAATCTAAGGATAGAAGAGAAGGAGATCTAACTTACCAATTACTTTTTCCTCTCCTTCCATTCATATTAAATCTGCTTGAAGTGAAGGCCATCTCCCAAAATCTGTGATCTTTACTCTGTTTATTTTTCTGTTCTCAAAATCTGCAATTTTTTGTTTCTGTTTGGTTATTATTTATTTTTTTTTTTTTTTTCAGATCATTTTGCAGTTGTAGGAGCTGTGGGGGAGATATTTGGGGAAGGTGGAGAGAGAGAGTGATAATTTACTTTTTTTTTTTTTTTTTTTTTTAATTATTATTTACTTATTTTTGGGTCGTTACACAAAGGAAACTTTGTGAGATCCTAAGCCATCAAGAGTCCGCTCAAGAAAGACTAGTAGGACACCACGGTAACTATAGGTAGCCCACTAGAGTTGAGCAGTATGGATAGTGTCACCAAAACCTCAACTTCCCCTCTCTACTCCGATACCGTACTGTCGAGACAGAGCTCCGCCACTAAGATTGTTGAGCCAGACAGGGAAGTGTGACAGGTGCCCCGACCTAGTGGTGATAGCTAAGGGTCTTAACATGACTCCTGGGCCGTAGAAATCCGTCCCTGAGCGAGGGAACGTGGAACCACGTAGAATGCCTTAGTAGCTGGCCAACACACCAGGTATCGCAACCCCCAATTTTAGTGGATTCATAGTCCCGTGGGAGGGTTGTCAACTAATCTCCATGGATGATGTTCAGGCAGAGTTACTTATTCAGATCCAGCCATACGATCCCCTCAGATTTACTTGTGAGGTCGCGCCCCACCTTAGGACACTGATCATTCCACTGCATAAGATGGGCAAGGCTCCTAACATACAGAAAAGAGAGTTGTAGTGTGATTCGCACTCACTAGAACCCAGAGATAAGACCATGGATACCTACTAATATAAGGATGTGAAAAGAGCCTACAAGTAGGTTGCTTACCGAGTATTTTTATACTCACCCCGTTCCCCCTTTTTTTCAGGTACCAGTCGAGGTGGGAAGGTGTTCGAAAACTGCACTGTCACACAGGGGTGTCGTTCCGAAGCGTCAGTCCGTTTTCATATTTGGATTCTTTTATATTTTCTTTTATATTTATATTACCCATTTGTAACTTTTAACTTTAATTTTATGTTTAATTTTGGTTTCATTGACTTCCTTTTCTTGTTTTCAATCTCATGGGATTTTTATCTTCTATTTTATTTTCTTTTTAATTTTATTTATTTTTTATTTCATCTTTTTAATCACGATTTAGTTTTTCGAAGCCTCGAAAATCAGGTTGGGACAACAACATAATTATAAATATTCAAATTTGATATTCTTATAATATTCAAAACGATTTTTATGAAATGTAAAGTTAAATAATAATTGGTTATTTGAGTGATTAAAATATGTTTTAAAATAATTTTGAACTTGAAATGATTTTAACAATTTTAAATTTACTCTTATGTTCTAAAACATTGTTTGATATGAGTTTTTGTTTAAAAATTAAAAATAACTTTTTCCAACAACATACTCATATTTGGTTCTTTTATTTTACTTTTTTTGGACGTAGAATTAAAGTTATAATTAATAATAACAAACATTAATTAATTATTTACATATATAAGTTAAATTTAAAAGTTTATATAGTTTTATTTTATTTATTTATTCCAAGATAATTATTAAACTAGAATTTTAAATATTCTGATAATTAAATATTTTTCTTTACATTATTTAGATCAAAATTTTAATTTGGAATTAATAAAATAATTATAATTTTTTAGTTAATTATTCAGCAATACCTTAAATTTATTTAATTATTTAAATTAAATAAAAGATTTTAATATTAAATTACCATACATAAGTTAATTTTAAAAGTTTACCTAGTTTTATTTAATTTTATTGGAAGATAATTATTAAAATAGAATAAGAAATATACTTGTAATTAAGTATTTTTTGTTTACCTTATTTAGATCAAAACTAAATTTAATAAATGGTTGAAAATATGAAAATTTAATACGATCTCACTAAATAGAAATAACTAAATAAATACTTAAATAACATTCTATTTTTTATTAAAAAAACAATGAGGGTTACAAAAAACACGGTCATCCTTTCTAAGTTTAAGTAATAATTTCAATTTTCACGTCATTATCTCTCCCAACTCGTTTAAATAAAATAAAGAAATCTAAAATCCATGCAATTATTTCATCATCTCCCATGGGGCCTACCATATTTCTCCTTCTCGCACTGCTTTCCATCGTCGAGTCCACCGCCGACAAAGGCGGTGGTCTTAAGCTGGAACTTATCCGCCGCCGTGTCTCACCTGGTAACGTTTCACCGATGGCAGCCAAATCACAAATTTGGCCAGAAACTAGCGAATTTATAGTGAAAATCACCATTGGAACGCCGTCGACGGAGGTGCATGCAATCCTCGACACTGGCAGCGATTTATTTTGGGCACAGTGTCGTCCATGTGTGAAATGTTACCAGCAAACGAATCCGATTTACGACCCTTCGAAATCGTCAACCTTTCGAACCCTTTCTTGCAAGTCGCCACAGTGCCATTTGAGGGGGTCCGGTGCGGCGTGCTCCGACACCGATACGTGTAAGTACGACTATGAGTATGAAAGCGGATCTACGCAAGGAGAATTGGCGACTGAAAAAATGGCTGTAACTTCGAGGTCTGGAGCGATGACGCCATTTCCGGAGGTGGTGTTTGGTTGTGGACATAACAATAGTGGAACGTTTAATGCGAATGAAATGGGATTGATCGGATTTGGAAGAGGAGCGATTTCCTTCGTTTCTCAGGTATATATATTATCACTTTCTATTATTATTATTATTTTTAAAAACATTATTCGCATTAAATATTGAAATGAACAGTTAATTATATTATTATTCAAATAACTATAAAGTTCAAAACCTTATAGTTAATGTAAATTCATATTTACAGATAGGTCCATCGGTCGGCGGCAGAAAGTTCTCCCTTTGTCTGATGCCATACAACACCGACCCGAGAATCTCAAGTAGCCTCTCAATCGGGTCGGGTTCTGAAGTTCAAGGACCCGGAGTCATCACAGCCCAACTCGTTCGAGTATCCCACCAGACATATTACTCTCTCACCCTCACGGGAATCTCTGTCGGAAAAACCCTTGTTCCGTACAGTATGTCGAGACCTCCGGCCAAGGGGAACACGATTCTCGATACCGGCACGCCGCAGACTCTCCTCCCCAAAGAATTGTACGGACGATTGGCTGCCGAAGTTCAGCGGCATATCCCGTCAAAGCCCATTGATGATACTCTTTGCTACAAAGATAATGTGGGGGATTTGGTGATGACTTTGCACTTCGACGGCGGCGTGGATCTGCGATTGAGTACGGTTCAGACTTTCAATAAGATGCCAGATGGATCCTTTTGCTTCACCGCGATGGGCGTTGACGACAACGATGCACTCATCGGGAACAGTATGATGGCAAATTTTTTAGTTGGGTATGATATTGACAATATGACGGTGTCGTTTAAGCCCACTGATTGCACCAAAATTGGTTGAGATTTTTTGGGCCTATGAAAACAATACGCTATTTTATAACTATTATTACTTTTCTCGTAACACTTTTGATGTGACGATAAGTTTTTTTATTTATAAAATTTGGGAAGCATCTATTAATATATGCGGAACTATATTCTATTTTAGTTGATATTCATTGATTTCTTTTTAGTAATTTTGGATAACAAATTTTAAGGTAAAATTAGATATTAATTATTAATTATTTTTATTTAAGTGTGTAAAATAATATAATTAATTCAAGAGACATATACCATTTCCAAAATTTAGGCACAATAATGGAATCAACCTTGAAGAAGGAGCTCAAAAATCTTATTCTATTATTTAAATCCCTTCTTCGTATGGCTAATTGATCAATATGTGGGCAACGATATCAAACACATACTTTAAAGATAACTTAGACAAATCCATGTTGATTTGATAAAGTCCTATTGAAAGAATTTCAGATATCTATGGGATGAGATCGGGAACAAAATATGCAAGGTCAATGATTGTGCGAACATGAACGTAAAATAGTTTAATTTTTAGTTTTCCAACCAGAATTATAAGTCCAATTGACCGGTGATTGTGGCCCGAGCAGCCACGGAGAGCCGGAAGACTCGGAATCCTTCATTCATGTTGATCATACATGCAAGAAAGATAGAGGAAAATTATGTGTTTGCTTCAGTCGCGATGTGATTCGAAAAGGGAATGAAGTTTGTGGTTTTGCTGCAAATACTTCAGAAAACATGGACTGATTTAGAAGTATACTTTGGAGGGTATTTTGGGTATTTCACTTTATGGGAATCCAGCCCACGAGGGTGATAGGAAATGGAACATTCTCTTTTGTCTGTACGGTTGAAGTTTGTTTATAGGGAGTAGAATATACTTCTCAACATTTTTCATAATATTTTGCACGATTTGTCCCAAGAGTTTTCTAAATTTGATATACAAGAACACGTAGACACCTCAATATTATTAACAATTTTTATTGAAATGTAAGGACCTTTACTAACATTTAACTACAATTGATCATCAAATAAATTTTCATTCTAGCTTTCCAATATATATATAATTTGTTTTATCAAAATAAGAGGCCCAGAGGTTGGTTGTCCTTCACTAAGTATTAACATTTAGGTTTGCCATAAGTTCTAACAATAAAATTTACATAAAAAATCTATGAGAGCAACTCGCCCTGATACCAATTATTGGATCGATATAGCAACTCTAGAGGGGTGAATAGGGTTTTAACAATAAAAGTATTCGAGCGTGATTAATTTTTTTAATTATGAAACTTTTTAGAAATAAGTAGAAAATGATAATTAATAGAACAAAATAGTTTAAGTCAAAACAATAAATAATCAACTATGAGAAATTACCTCAGGCAATAAATCACAATATTAATTTTGAAATTAAATATGATAGAGTTAGAAAATATAATAGGGTAGTTTTATAGTGGTTTGGTTAAACTCAACCTACTCTACTCCTAAGCGCCTCTTGGGAATTTCACCAAAAGATCTTTATCGACTCTTTCCACAGATCAGAGCCCAACAGCTACATCGCTCTTTTTACGAGTTCAAGAGCAAACACACAACTCTTAAAAGAGTAAATTTTCAATTTGAGCACTCACAACCATGGAAGATGAAGAATTATAAATAAAAAGAAATTTTTACAATTTTTTTTTATTATTTTTTTTAAATATAATAATATAATATAAAAATAATAAAAACCACAAATGACAAATTCAAAATTTATTAGTAATATAATAATATAATATTAACAGTTAAATTTAAATTTTAAAATTTATTATAAATATAATAATAATATAATAATAAAAAAGAGGTGAGTAACACCAAAATTTCAAAATATAATAATATAATAATAATAAATGGGAGCAACCATTAGATTCAAATTTATATTAAGTATAAATAATTATATTTAGAAATATAATTTAAAAAAAATTTATTTAGAAATATAATTTTTTGTTAAAAAAAAACTCTGACCATTTGATATTCTTCCAAAATGACAAGTGTCATGTTTTGATTTGTACATGATTCTTCCAAAATGACAAGTGTCATGTTTTGATTTGTACATGATTTTAATTTAGTTGTCACATCATCATATCAGTCATTTCTTTGTTTTAGCTCTTATTTGAGTCATTGAAAAGTTGTTGAAATAGTTATTTCCACTTTATACCGCCGTCCAAAATACTGAAAATTGTTAAAAAATTAAAAATAGATTATTATCATAAAAAAATAAAAAAACATCACTACATTAATTAATTAAAATTAATTAAAATGAGATTAAGGTCCAAAAAGCCAACATTTATGATCCTCTGAGTGGTTATAGATTCATAATACCATATTGAACAATGATGAGGTCACATTTCTCAAATATATGGATACTCATTATTCACTTCAACAAGGTAAGCTATAACTTAGATTAGGTAAACTATACATGAACACTCATTGGATTTGTTACGTGTAAAAGAATTACTTACGAACCCGAAATGGATAAGTGATTATGTATAAGAATTGTCTTAAAAACTTCAAGATTGATTGGGAGGTTTAGAGTCTAAGTTTTGTCAAGGTGAGGAGAGTTTGGGAGAGCCTCCTTATTTATTAAAAAAGTTCGAGGATCAAAACATTAAACCTCATTGGATAAAAAATAAGATAATTTTAAAATGATATAATGATTTCATTAAAACGCTTTATAAGGGATAAAAACATCTCGATACCATGAAATTTCTCAAAATAATTGTTGATTGTGAGATTTCAACCCACGCCTTTTCGGACCAAAACCTTAATCTGGCACCTTAGACCAACTCAACCATCTCAACTTCAATTTCCACATAGGTACAATTAGTTAATTGACTAGCATATGAGATACTAACTTTATGGTCTTATGCAGTGGTTGCTAGCTAACTTTCATAGATGATGTTCAAGATTTGTGATACCATATTGAACAATGATGAGGTCACACCTCTTATATACATGGATAATTCAAGTCCTAAGCATGTAATTAGCCTGCCAAGTAAGATAGCATAAAAGCTAGTCCACTCTAAAATAGCAACTCGCATGATCATGGCGTGTTAGATTAGATAAACTATGCATGAACTCTCATTTGGTTTATTACATGTAAAAGAACTATTTACGAACCCAAATTGGATTATTGATTATGCATGAGAATCGCTTTATGAACTTTAGGATTGTTTGGAAGGTTTAGAGTCCAAGTTTGATCAAGGTGGGGATAGTTAGGATCTCAGGTTGAGAGTGCTGTTATTTCTTAAAAAAGTTTAAAGATCAAAGTATTAAACCTCATTGGATAAAAAATAATAGAATCTTAAAAGATATAGAGATTCCATTACAATACTAAAAGGATAAAAAAACATATGCATACCATGAAAGGAGTTGTCTATGAAGCCAAGTGACACAGTATTAATACCTATGCTTAAGGTTTCATGCATTCCAAGCAGTGTAGTCTAAGTCATGAGCATGATGTATCATGAGAAGTCTTAGGAGGTTCTTGATTTCTTGGCTAAGGTAACTTACTCTCTTCTTTCTTCGTTGTGGTCTTAGACTACTCCCCATGCTAGGTCATAAGGTCATGTGATCGATGCATGCATGAACATGGCATAGACCAAAGGTTACGTGATCTCACATAGACCATATAGGTCTCGTGCTTGGCGCATACATGAACATGGAATCCTGCAAACCATTAGGTACCCATAACATGGTGCAGGGCATCTCATCTCGGTGAGGGAAATGAGACCAAACATGACATCCTGCAAAGAAAACATGGTGCAGGACATCAGAAGAGGAAACTTAGGCCTCTAAAAGCCCTGCATGGCGGGAGGTCTGGGCCAAAATTGAACATGCTTAGAGTATTAACTAACATTCTTTAATTTTCGTGTCTGAAGACTTTGGTCCCTTTTCTTCGAGTGGTACCTAGAATTCTTCTTGCCTTGGTAGTTAGAGCTTGTTTAGTATTGTTCTTGGTTCTCAATCTTGTATGTTTCTAAGTTCTTATTTTCTTGAGGCATAAGGGGGTAACATGCATTCGTAATCATATGAACCCATAATAACTAGCATGAGTTATTCTAGAAAGTCCTAGATTCATAATGGATTCCTTAGAGGGTTGTAGAAGGGTCTTGAATCTTGAGGTGCTCCTTTAGGTGTATCTTAAGTTCCATCTTGATTTAGGTTCCAAACTTACTCCAACCAACTTGAAATCTTGAACTTATCCTCGTGTCATATAAAATAGACCTTATAGAAAATAGTTGGTAATTTGGAGCATGTCTAGACCTTGAGCTAGGATATGACTATATGCATCGTGTTCTAGCCCTAAGAACTCTTCCAAAGTAACCCTTCATTTTCAACCCATGAGTGCATAGGTGGCATTATCATAATTGTGGCATCCTGCTGGCAAATCGTGATGTAGGGAATCTCATTTAGTTGAGGGAAATAATAAGTTCATCATGGCATCTTGCTCATGGTACATATAGCATAGCATTCCGCCTAAAGAGGAATAGGGATCCTAGCAACTTACTAAGTATGATATTTTTATTAACCTAGGTGTTTTCTTGGATTCTTGGTGATCCTAGGTTTATGCATAACGTCTTGGATCAAGCTTGAAAATTATAAGTTCTTCTTAGGAATAGCCCAACATGATCTTGTGCACGTAGCATTTATTAGTGACCAAGGGTATATGTGGAGAATCTCTTATTTCATGGATGCCTCATTAGTTATCCTAGGAGGTAAAGTCATATGGATCGTGATGAGCGTTTTTTCAATATTTTGGTTTCACTACCTACCGTTTTTTAATGACTCACAAACTTCATTTCCTTATAAAAACTCCTGAGAGAAGGATTTATACAACATTTTATAAACATTTGGAGGTCATTTAGGGCTTAACCCTTAGGTAATCTTCCTCAAGGGCACTATGGCCATTTTACCCCTAATTCTTGGTTTTACTACTTCACGAGTTCCAATGGCTTTCAAACTTCAACACATCAAATCATAAAATAAGATCTACTGTAGATTTTCATAGCATTTAGAGGTCATCTAGGTCATGAACCGAAGGTAAATTACCTTATGGGCATTATGGTCATTTTCTCCTATTTCTTGGTTTACTTACTTATCCTTATCCAATGACCATAAAATTTCATATATAACCTAACATACTATAATATGCTCAACAATTTTATAGGCAGCAGAGTTCATTTAGTAGGCTATTTTAATGCTACTTAAATCCCGAACAATTTGGTCGGTTCAGGACCTTAACTCACAGTTCTTTGAGTTTTTCTTTCATCTATCCTTATTTCATACTTGTTTTAGGGTTTATATGAAAATCCAAGCAATTCCTACCCATACTTCTTAACAAAAAGTCTAAGGTGGCTACTTACCTCATCGTCAACGTTCGGGACCTTTGTTCTTCAGCTTCCGATATTCAAACTACTTCAAATTTCCTTCCACAGACTCCTTATTGTGCCTATTTTCTGAAACCGTAAATTTGTTTTTTTATAAGAACTAGTTTGGAAAGGGGTTATAATTGAGAAAAATCGAGGGAAGGTCAAATTTTAGGCTGACTTGGCCGGTTCAACTGAACCGGCCACGTCATCGTCTTCGTCCTTTGGACTGGAAGAAGACACAGCGTCCTTTGCGCCGCTGTCTGAAAATCACCTTCCACAGCTCCGATTTTGTCGTTTCTCCCTTTGGTGTTACAAGGAAGAGCTTGAGATTGATTTCATACCTTGCCATGGATCATAGCCTAAGGTATTCACCTCCAAAATTCATCAAAAATCAGTTTTCTCGCCGGAGCTAAAATAGGGGATTCTTTATTGGATAGCCGATTCTAGGTGTTTTCAAGGCCCGATTTCTTCATGGAACCTCATCCATATCCTTTCCTTAAGCTAAAGTTAGCCAAAATTTGGAGAATCATTCTCGGTCTGCAAGTTAGCTGAAACGCAAGAAAATCGATCTCTTGGGTAGCTTGTTCTACGACGTTTTATCTCTCAATTCCTTCATCAAAGTTACTCAACTTGATCCTTTGAAGCTTAAGGAATTCTCAATTTGAAGGAAAATGGACTGTAGATAGGAATTCGATACTTATCACTAATTTAAGCTTGAAATCGATTTCCTTCATTTGAGCACGCTTTCAATGGCGGATTGAATTGGGGGAATGGTTTCTGGGCACTTCGAGCACTCCATTTCTTCATAGAACTTTGGGTAATCTTGTTTAGAAACTATAGGAATAAGTTTGAAGAGAAATGGTGGAGGATTGCTCTCGAATTTGGAAGAAATCTAAGAGTAGGAGACCCATAATCTCAACGCTTATTGCCTTCGATTGGGAGCTCGACCTTGCTCGATTCTTGTTCCATATTGTTGCTCCTAATTTAGACTCTATAGGAGGAGCTTATACTGAAATTGAGAGCTCCAGAATTGCGTGATTCGAAGATTAAACTTTTTGGATAATTCGTCAAAAATATCAGCACCGATCAGAGCCTTATCGACCTTTGTTTTGAATACTAGCCGTTGGATGTGATGATGTGATGATCCAACGACTGAGATTTGAGTTTCCAAGGATTTTGCTCAGGCAGTCACTATAGAGTGGCATTTCTATAATTATCCATTCTTCTAGGAGTATTTTGGTTTGAGAATATTTTATTATTATTTCTCAAAAAATGTATAATTTTTTTAAAAATTCTTCATCCTTTTTTATTGGGTCATTTTCCCCTTCTTGATCATCTCAAAATTCCTTCTAGATAAGGAATTAAAAATATGGAAAGATTCTTGGAACAATGACCTTTTTACCGTTGAAAAAGAGCGGCTAGTTGTAATATTAGTTGTTGAAACCAACTATAAAAACTCGATTTTCTATTAAAAACAAGGTCGTCATTGCATGCATGACATGTCTATTGTGTGAGAAAATTCTTTTTAAAAATTAAGGAAACCATGTGGTGGACTTAAACATTCAGAATAAAATATTAAAAAAAAATTTAAAAAATTCATAAAACAAAAATAAATAATCTAACGTTTGTAACAAATAATAAAAAAAATAAGGAAAAAATGTCCTAAACTAACCGTGGGCTACAAAATGTGACATATAAGATGGCATGATCAATATCGTAGATGGACATATCATATCATGTCTTAGCATAACATGACATATCATAGCATAACATCAAATAACATAGCATAGCTTAACATATTATGAAACATGTAGAGGCCACCGGACACGAGTCATCATATATAATACAATTCACCCAACAAAATTAAAAGTAGAGCCACTTACTTGATTGAATTAATCCTCTAAACCATCCTTTAGATATTAAGATGTTAATATCTGGACAGCTACATCTTGACCAAGATATAATCCATGGTACAAATGACCACAATATCCAGATGCAATTCTTTCACCTATCTTCACTAACCATCTGTTTATTTTCCTGTCTTTTGAATTTGCCTGGTTGTAACATTTTCTTGACTTCTAGATGAGAATGTGAACAACTACGCCATCCTCATATCTAGCCACTAGCCACTGCTTTTTCAATAGCTTCATACTAGCCACAAATTTCATCAATATCGTCAATAGGTCTTCTATCTATGACAAATACATCCAAAGAGTATTTTGATGTCAAAAACACATGTGCTTCTCAAATGTTACGACATTATTAAGAGTTGTGATACACGTTAAGAATGAGAAGCTCTAATGTCATGTTAAGAATAAAAAACATAAGTGGGATTGAAAGTCTAACAAACATAAGTAGGATTGATTCATTAATGTTCACGTTTAAATAGAATACAAACTACAAACTGAGAAAATATTCTACTAACCAAATCTTGAAAATAAGATAAAATATACCAAATATAAATCCTAGCTATATAAAATATATTCCAATACTTCCCTTCAAGTTGAGAGTGTAGGCCAACAATACCCAACTTGTCTTTAGAGTGTAGGTCAGTAACACCCAATTTATATTTAGGAGTGTAGGTCAATAACATCCAACTTGTCTTTACAAGTGTAACGACCCGAAATTTTCTACTTAATTTAAGGTCGCTACTGTATACGTACCATAAACATTGAATGCGGAAGACTTCGTTTAAATTCCATAAAACATAACTTTTATCTTAAAACATAGCCATGGACTTACGTGTTTCGAAAACATCTTTAAAACGACACAACAAAAGACTAAACAAAATGAATAAGAGTTTAAGTTAAGAACATCCTAGTCTAGCCTAAGTCTAAGAAAATAAATACCACTACCCTATGCATGTGTCATGCTCTTGAGTTGCGATGTCGTCGTCAGCCGTACAGGAATGTCTTGCCTTAACCTGAAAAATGTAGTAGCACGAGGCTTGAGTATTTCTAGAATACTCAGTAAGTGACCCCCTATCGGGGTTATGCAACAATCTCATGCAATGAAATGATGGAACCAATCTTTCGTTTCGTTTCGTTTCGTTTCATTTTTCCTACTGTGCTGTCCTAACGGGTAATCGTGGACGTGTACCATATACTCTACACACAGCCCATACGTGCAAGTATGGGCTCACCAGCTAATTCGCACACCGCTGGGCCACTTTCCTTATCCGGTGGGCATACTCTGGGAGCCCCTTATGTCGGGACCCGTTAAAACTAGTAACCGTCACAGCAGCGCTATGCAAAGCATAACGATCATTGTCCTGCCATTGGATGTACGCGTCCGTACCCTCGTGATGGGATAGGGGTATCCCCTCAGATGCATGAACACACATAATGCATGAGGTCCCCCCCTACTTCTACATTTATCATTAATGATCATAACCCCCTGTCACGTTCCATGCTTCATGTCATTCTCATTTTCAATTTACATTTCATACATATTCCTATCGGGGTTATGATTCCACACAGTTTACCGTGTTTCATGTCATACAATTCATGCGGTTCACATTCAATATATTCCATACAATCATGCCATAATCATTTAGGAACCACATATCGTCACATGCATAACATATCACATCAAACTAAGCAGCATACATAGCATACATGACGTTCACATGAGTTCGTACTTAAGCACATTAAAATAGCATACAATTTAATGACACGTGCAAATCCACATGCACGTGCCAAGATACAACGAATAACACGTAACCTACGACGGGTGAGCCACTTACCTGGCTAGCTTAAGTCATTGTCACGAATATATCTTTAATGAAAGTTTGATTCCATTCTTTGAAATCCGGGTCAACCTATATGAGCCCATGACGTTAGTTTCGAGTTTGAACTCTACAACATTATTTTTCTAATTTACACTGGTCCATTGTTTAAAGTCTTGAAATGTTATCTATAATTATATTTTTATTAACAATTTTATTTTTCATGGTTACTGTTGTATAAAAAAGTAGATACAACTATTTCAAGTTATTCTGTACTCTCTATATTTACCTTCTACCCTCTCTGTATTTTCCTTTGTGGTTTTTAATTCCCAAATCTTTTTTTTTTTTTTTTTTGATCTGTTGCCTTTTAATTCTGTTTTCATGTATTCCAAATTTCTAGTAGATCTCTGTTTCCAAAT
Organism: Cucurbita pepo subsp. pepo; assembly: GCF_057944985.1. Taxonomy (NCBI): domain Eukaryota; kingdom Viridiplantae; phylum Streptophyta; class Magnoliopsida; order Cucurbitales; family Cucurbitaceae; genus Cucurbita; species Cucurbita pepo. The sequence goes on from NC_141817.1 coordinate 6,380,877, forward strand.
CTTTCCTTATCTCAGTGTTTCCTATTTCCTTATCTCAGTGTTTCCTATTCATAAGTTTTCTTGGCTATTCTATCCTTAATCTATTTATTTGGCTACTGATAAAAATTTAATCTCATATTACTAATCTGACCTGATTTACTAGGATCGTATAAATGATTGAAATTTAGTTTCTGATCATATAAATGATTGAAATTTAGTTTCTAACTCAAAGCTAGACCATTGTAATAATTAAACGAAGATCTAACGATAATTGAATGTGATTTCTAAAAAAAATAGGATAAAAGAATTGGCTGTGATTTCTAGAAAAGAAATAGGATAAAAGAAAAATTAAGATTTAATATATACCTTACTCATCAGATCTATCTTCAGGTAAATCTCGGGTGAATCTCAACTGCCATTCTCATTTTTTTTTTTCTCTCCTTTTTTTTTTCTCTCCTAAGTCAATCTAACAATTATTGTTTTTCTGTTTCGATAACTGTCGGAAGGGATGAGAGTTAGTGGAGAGAAGTGGGAAAATGCTGTTTTTTTTGTTTATTATTATTATTTTAACGGCTTTTTATAATTATTTTTATTTGTTTATTTATTTTTGGGCTATTACAACTAGCCTAGGTCAATAACACTCAATTTATGTCTCAAAAAATAGAGATTGAAAACATAGTATTTGTTGATAATCTGGAATCATTGGTTTAGTTTTGAGACTTCCAAAAAATAATTGAATTTTCTAAGAAGATGCAATACCCAAATGATTTAGACACGTTGGTTTGATTTTTAGACTTCCAGGTAATTATTGAATTTTCAAGAAAGATGCAAAACTAAAAAATAGACGGCCTTTGATTGGTTTTCTTTTTAGACTTTTTAAGAAATTATTAGATTTCTTATAAAGATGCAAAACTCAGAAATAGACTGTGACGTATGTCATAATTTGTTTGAGTATATCATAACTTAAATAGACCGCGATGTATATCATATCTCCATCCATGGCCTTTGAGTTCTTTCCAACATCAAAATTAGCTTGGAACAAGGCTAAGTAAAATGTCTACAATGGTACGATATTATCCATTTTGAGTGAAAGCTCTCATGTTTTTGCTTTTGTAGAAAGATTAGCCAAGGTGTATTTCTTACTTATGAACTCATGATCATTCTCTAAACCAGCGAGACTCATTCCCTAAATTATAACTTACATAACGTTATGAAAACATTTTATAGTGTTTTATTAAAGTTATAAAATGTTTAATATAGCTAAAATATTGTGCCATCTTTTAACTTATAATAACGTTTTAAACATTATAACATAGTATTGAAAGCCAAAACATACCTAATATTAGTTTACTTTTCTAAAAATGGCCATCACATTTAATAGCATATTAAAAAAAATGACTATAAAAAGACATTTTTCTGGTAGGGTTGGAAAGTTGTTGAGCCGTCCATCAATTAGGAGAATGTTTACAAGTGATCTATAAATACAGCTTCTTTATATGTCCTCCTTAATTCAAAGCCAAAGCATATATAGGGTGCTTTGGTGTCTCACCCAAATCTCCAAGTGTTTGTGAAGATCAGCTCATCATGGCCGCCCCACTTTTGTTTCTCTCCTTCCTGGCTATAACTTGTTGGGTTGCGTGGGCATCCGAGCCAAGCCCACTTCAAGATTTCTGTGTTGCAGATCTCAACAGTCCTGGTAAGCATTCCAAGTATACATATATATATATATATATATATATATGCATCTATTTTTGGATGTCAATATTGATGATGCTTGTTTCATTGTGAGACAGTGAAAGTGAATGGCCTAGTTTGCAAGGATCCCAAGCTTGTGGAAGCCAAAGCTTGTTAAACCTAAAATAGATCATAACTGTATATACTAAAATAGTCTAAGATTTACTAGTTTATGATTTGAAGGGTTTGTTACCAAATCTATGATTTTATGGTTTGTTACCAAATCATAGATTTGGAATGTAATCTTCATTATACGCATCTATAAATACATGAGGTCGTGACCCATATAGGTCATCGTGCCATTCAATCTAACATGGTATCAGAGCCAAGGTTTATTTTTTAAACTCCTCGCCATGTCTTCTTCCTCCTCTCCATCCACCATCTCCAACACCGTCTCAACTACCATGGCGACTTTTGGCCTTAAACAATATCCAATCCCTCTACACCATGTTGTCACAATTCGTCTAACCAAAAACAACTTCATCATATGGCGTGCCCAGCTCCTCCCCTACCTACGGAGTACGAAGCTTATGGGCTACCTCGATGGCACCAATGTTGCACCTGCCAAGCTGATCCCTTCCTCAACTGCTGCTGGTGCTGAGCTGGTCTCTAATCCGGCCTATAATCAGTGGTATGATCAGGATCAACAAGTCCTTAGCGGCCTTCTCTCCTCCATGTCTGAGGAGATTCTTCATGATGTGGTTGCCGCTACTACGTCCAAGGAGGCGTGGGATACCCTGCAGCGGATGTTTTCATCGTCAACTCGTGCTCGCACTACTCAGATTCGTGTTGAGCTTGCCACGTCCAAGAAACGAGATCAATCTGCTGCAAATTATTTTTGCAAGATCAAAGGGCTAGCCACCGAGCTGGCCGCCGCCGGCTCTGCCTTGCAGGATGATGATGTGATCGCGTATCTTCTCGCTGGTCTTGGCCCTGACTATGATCCCTTCGTCACCTCAATGACTACCAAGAGTGAAGCCCTCACCCTTGATGATGTGTTTGCACATCTAATGACGTATGAAGCTCGCCAACTACAACACCAGGCTGAACTTCAGTTAAATCTTGGATCTTCTGCCAATTATGCTAGTCGTGGTGGTCAGCAGAAGAATCGTGGGCGTAGGGATCGCGGTCGTGGTCGTTCTCAAGGTTATGCACCCTCTCGTCCTGCTGGTGATCGTCGTGGCCCTTCTGCTCGTCCTTCCTGCCAGATCTGCGGCAAAGTGGGGCATACTGCTATCCGCTGCTGGCATAGGATGGATGAGTCCTATCAAGATGAACCTTCTTCTGCTCCTCCTACGGCACTGGCGGCTACTTCCTCTTACAAGATTGACCCAAATTGGTACAGCGACACAGGCGCTACGGACCATATCACCAGTGACCTGGATCGTCTCGCTGTGCGTGAACGTTATCATGGAGGTGAACAAGTTCAAGTCGGCAATGGAGCAGGTTTGCGTGTTTTGCATACTGGTCATTCTCTAATTAATACTGCTACTCGTCCTCTTGCGTTGCGTAATATTTTGCATGTGCCTGAAATTTCCAAACATCTTCTTTCTGTTCATAAATTTTCTCGTGATAATGACGTATTTTTTGAATTCCATCCTTGGCATTTTTCTATAAAGGATCGACAGTCGAGGAAAAGTCTCCTAAATGGGAGGTGTGAATCTGGTCTTTATCCTATTAAGCCATCCGATGTCGATAATCTCAAGCACGCCTTGGTGAGCAGATCTACTACTCACGCCCAATGGCATGCTCGTCTTGGACATCCTTCATCTCAAGTAATAAAATCCATTTTGCGTCTAAATAATATTTCGTGTGCTAGTGAGTCATCTTTGTCAGTTTGTAATGCGTGTCAGTTAGCAAAGAGTCATCGATTACCATATACTAGTTTTTCCCATAGGTCTTCGTCACCTTTGGAACTTATTTTTTCGGATGTTTGGGGCCCTGCACCTCCATCTGTTGGGGGTTTTAAATATTATATTAGTTTCATTGATGATTTCAGTAAATTTTCGTGGATCTATTTGATGCATGATCGTACAGAAGCTCCTCGTATATTTTTGCAATTCCAAGCTCATGTTGAGCGCCTCCTAGATACTAAAATCAAGTGGGTTCAATCTGATTGGGGTGGGGAATATCAGAAAATTCATAACACATTTTTTCGTTCCCTTGGAATTGGTCATCGTGTTTCGTGCCCTCACACACATCAACAAAATGGGTCTGCTGAACGCAAGCATCGTCATATTGTTGAAACTGGCCTAGCCCTTCTAGCTCATGCTCATGTACCTATTAAATTTTGGGACGACGCGTTTCTTACAGCCACATATCTCATCAATCGTCTTCCTACTCGTGTCATCGATAAAAAATGCCCCTTAGAGCTTCTTTTTCATACCCCACCAAATTACTCCTTATTAAAAATTTTTGGGTGTGCCTGTTGGCCTCATCTTCGTCCTTATAACAAACAAAAGCTCTCTTTTCGATCAAAGGAATGTGTCTTTCTAGGCTACAGTTCTTCACATAAAGGGTATAAGTGTCTTGACACCGATTCTGGTCGTGTCTATATGTCTAGAGATGTCATATTTGATGAAAATGTTTTTCCATTCAAGAGAGCCTCACCTAATTCTTCCCCAATCATGCAGTCGACGCATAATGCCCCTGATTTGTGCACCTTGCATTTGGGTAATAGCAGTACTAATTTGGAGAATGATCACATGCATATGTCTGGGCCTACTAACTCTTTGGATGCAGAAAATTTGGTGTCTACATCAGCTTCGGAATTGCCGCAACAATCCTCCGCGTCGCTGCCATTCGAATCGGCGTTGGTTGTTCCGCCAATGATTGAGGCATCGGCTTCTCCGCCAGCAGATGATATTGCGCAATGCCCGGTCGAATCCTCGGCCGTTGGTCAACCAACTGCTGTAGCATCGGTTGCTCCCCTCGCAACGGCTGATACGGCCGTCCCCTCAAATGTGGATCCTGCACCTACTACTCATCCGTATGGTACTCGATTGAAGCACAATATCAAAAAACCCAAGGTGCGTACAGATGGAACAGTAACATATCTTGTAGCTCGGTCTTCTGCCTCTGAACCTACTTCACATATTACTGCTATGGAGCATCCCCTCTGGCGTCAGGCAATGAATGATGAATTTCAGGCACTTCAAAAAAATAAGACATGGCACTTAGTTCCTCCTCGTGCTGGTCTTAACGTTATTGATTGCAAATGGGTTTTCAAACTCAAACAAAAGCCAGATGGCTCTATTGATCGCTACAAAGCACGCCTGGTTGCTAAAGGTTTTAAACAGCAGTATGGCGTCGATTATGATGATACCTTTAGTCCAGTTGTTAAGCCCACTACCATTCGGCTCTTATTATCTCTTGCTATTTCTCGTGGTTGGGCTATTCGGCAGATTGATATTCAAAATGCTTTTCTTCATGGCCTTCTTAATGAAGATGTTTATATGAAGCAGCCCCCTGGATTTGTGGATTCTCAACACCCTGGTTATCTCTGCAAGCTGGATAAGTCGCTTTATGGCCTTAAACAAGCTCCGCGTGCCTGGTTTTCTCGCCTTAGCTCCAAACTATTACAGCTGGATTTTACACCTTCAAAGGCTGATGTCTCTCTTTTTATTTTTAACAAAACGGGCATTCAGATGTATATTCTCATCTACGTTGATGATATTATTATCATCAGCTCATCTTCTACGGCTACTGAGAAACTTCTTACATAGCTTCAGGATGATTTTGCCGTCAAGGATCTTGGTATTTTGAGTTATTTTCTTGGGATTGAGGTCCGCCATACTTCTAGTGGACTTATTCTGACACAACATAAATACATTCGAGATTTATTAGCCAGAACCAATATGCTCACCTCCAAAGGTGTGCCCACACCTATGCTTCCCAGTGAGAAGTTGTTATTGAATGGTGGTGAAAAGCTCTCACCTGAGGATACTACTCGCTATCGAAGTGTCGTTGGTGCTCTCCAATATTTGTCTCTGACACGTCCTGATATATCCTTCTGTGTCAACAGAGTGTGTCAGTTCATGTCCTCTCCGACTTCTATACATTGGGCGGCAGTCAAACAAATTCTCCGTTATCTACATGACACTATTGATATGGGTTTGTGTCTTACAAAGTCCAGCACTGATTTGTTGAGTGCCTTTTCAGATGCTGATTGGGCTGGGAATCCTGATGATCGTCGAAGCACTGGAGGCTATGTGATCTTCTTTGGTGGCAATCTTATCTCTTGGAGTTCGAGGAAACAATCGACAGTTTCTCGTTCTAGTACGGAAGCCGAATATAAGGCGGTTGCTGATGCCACTGCCGAATTAATTTGGATCCAAGTTCTCTTGCGTGAGCTCGGGATCTCGCAAGCGCGAGCGCCTAGCCTATGGTGTGACAACATTGGTGCCACCTACCTATCCGCCAATCCAATCTTTCATCGACGGACGAAGCATGTTGAGGTTGATTATCACTTCGTTCGTGAACGAGTATCGACTCGTCAGCTTGATGTTCGACTCATATCTTCCAAGGATCAGCTCGCCGATATCATGACAAAGCCACTGCCAGCTCCTTCTTTTAGCTATTTTAGGCGCAATCTGAACTTAGTAGTACATCGTCCAGATTGAGGGGGGGTGTTAAACCTAAAATAGATCATAACTGTATATACTAAAATAGTCTAAGATTTACTAGTTTATGATTTGAAGGGTTTGTTACCAAATCTATGATTTTATGGTTTGTTACCAAATCATAGATTTGGAATGTAATCTTCATTATACGCATCTATAAATACATGAGGTCGTGACCCATATAGGTCATCGTGCCATTCAATCTAACACTCAACAGTCCTGGTAAGCATTCCAAGTATACATATATATATATATATATATATGCATCTATTTTTGGATGTCAATATTGATGATGCTTGTTTCATTGTGAGACAGTGAAAGTGAATGGCCTAGTTTGCAAGGATCCCAAGGTTGTGGAAGCCAAAGACTTCTTCTGGAGCGGATTGAATGTGGCAGCCGCCGTAAACAACCCGGTGGGATCCCAAGCAACTCCTGTCAGTGTTGCCCAAATCCCAGGGCTCAACACTCTTGGCATCTCCCTCGTTCGCATTGACTTCGCCCCACATGGCATCAACCCTCCCCACACGCACCCTCGTGCCACCGAAATCTTGACAGTCCTCGAAGGCACGCTCCTGGTCGGCTTCGTCACCTCCATCCCGGAAAACCGTCTCATAACCAAGACCTTGAACAAGGGCGATGTGTTCGTGTTTCCTGTCGGTCTCATTCACTTCCAACAGAATATCGGGAATGGCTCTGCAGTCGCCCTTGCAGCTTTGAGCAGCCAAAACCCAGGTGTTATTCTCATTGCAAATGCAATTTTTGGATCAAACCCGGACATCTCCACCGATATCCTTGCAAAGGCCTTCCAAACCGATCCCGCTATTATCACCAACATTCAGGCCAAGTTTTAGACCGTGTTAGGATTTCATTTTGGGGTGGGGCGTGCTTTGTACTGACTGTGATATGAACCAAGAAACATCAATCATACAATATGTTCATATCAGACTTATCAGACTTATCTTCATATATATATATATATATATATATACTTTTATTGATTTAGAAGTGACAAGCAAGTCATATCTATACCTTAACAAGTAACTTCAAGGAGTAAAGGTCCTTGAAAAAGATTGAAGTTAGAAAAGTAAGTAGAAAATATGTTTATAGATTTTTCTAGATTTTTAATTCCTTATCGGGAAGGAATTTCAATTGTCCAAGTAAAAATATGACTGCAAAGGGCACGGATTTTAGCAAAATTATGGATTTTTTATAATAAAATAATAATAAAATATTCCAAAAGTGGTTAATTACCAAAATACCCCTAATTATATGGATAATTATGAATATGCCATTATTCTCAAAAAGGGATTTTAACAAATTACCAAAATACCCCGGATTATATGGATGTGTCATTCTTCTCAAAAAGGGATTTTAGCATAACTTAAGCCCTGAATGACCCATTGATAAGCGTGGTACAAAAAGGGAGAAGGGAAGTTTTCAAGATACAAACTTGAGGAACATGATTTATCATGTTGTGGAAAGAAGATAAGTCCTAAGATAATGCAAATGCAAGGAAGATTAGTCATCTCAACAAACAATGTTGAGAAGACAATCAAAACGAACAAATTTCGGAACAAGTACTTGGCCTCAAGATATAAATTATGGTGAGACCCACGAGAACAAGGACAAGCCAGTAAGCCAAAAAGGGACCACTAAGAATAAGAAAGCTAAGTATAGACACCCAACAATAAGGAGCAAGAAATTAAGGAAAAAGTTTAAGGGGGAGAATTTGTAACATCTAAAAAAATGGAGGCTTATTAAGACCCAAAAGATCAAAAAAAAAAAAAAAAAAAAAAAAAAAAAAAAAAAAAAAAAAATTAAGAGAACTAAACTTGTCTTGAATAAGTCATTTCTATACCTAACACCTAACGAGTAATATTAATGAATTAAGGGGTTGGGAAAATGATTGGAAAGGGAAAAGCAAGTAATAAAAACAAAAAAGATCAATTTTCCAATTATCAAAGATCTCTCCCAATTTTTAATTCCTTATCTAGAAGGAATTTCAAGATGTTCAACAAGTAAAAAATGACCAATAAGGGATGAAAAATTGTTTGGAAAATATTCGAAAAGTGGCAAATTATCAAAATGACCCTAAAAGTATGGATAATTAAGAATATGCTATTCTGCTAAAAATGAGAACCTCCACCATGACATCTTGAAAAAGAAAAAAAAAACCCAAAATCAACGGTTGGATCTCTTCCAAAATTCGACACAATCTAGAATGTACACAGATCATCAAATCCATCGGTTAGAATTCAAATTGGAAGTCGATAGCTCACTGTTCAGAGAGGATATTTCTGACCGATGATCCCATAAAATTTAATCTCCAAATCAGGACGATTCTGGAGGTTTCAACATTGATGAAATCTTCTCCGTCCGAAGTTGGGACAATAGTTTGGAACAAAACTCGAGTAAGGTCGAGCTCCCAATCGTAGGCAATAAGCGTATAGATTTTGGGTCTTCTACTCTCGGATATCTTCCAAATTCGAAAGCAATTCTCCACCATTTCCCTTCAAACTTGTTCCTACGGTTTTTAAACAAGATTACTCACAAGTTCTATGATGAAATCAAGGCCTGACATATTGCATTAAGTTCGTATGCTTAGTCAATTTATGCATGAACCAAGAAAATCACAGTGTGAGGCAACTCTTTGAGTTCTGAGATGCATCAAAGATATTCCTATTCAAGAACTTCTATTACCATCTGAAAACAACTTGGAGATTACGAGCATATTGCGATCCTGATTGGGGTAGTTTTCAAACTTCTAGACGGTCTATTTCTAGATTCTGCATTTTCCCAGTAAATTCAATTATTTCTTGGAAGTCTAAAAAGCAAACCAATGTGTCCCGTTAAGAGTATCGAGCTATCTCAAATACTTGTTTAGAGTCAACTTGACTAAGATACATTCTTCAAGACTTGAAAATTTCGTTGTCCGAACCAACATTATTGTATTTTGATAATCAAGCAGCATTACATATAGCAGCAAATCAAGCTTGCATTTTAGAATATTTTTGACGTTTATGGGTTTTTATACTCGAATTTCAAACTCCAAATTCACTCTAAATATCTCGATGATTCTTAAAATTGCAGCTATGGTTCGATCCTTTATCAAACAAGTTTTCACTTTCGACGCACAATTTAAAGAAAACATGGCCAGAATAAGAACTAATTCGAGTCGATTCTTCCACGGTTGAAGGTTGAAGAACCTTGATTTTTGCAAATTTAATAATATTTTATTCATTTTCCATTTTGATTTTATTGAACTCCTCTTTATTACTTTTCCTTTTTCCTTCTAACATTTATTTGACTAGTTCCTTCTAAAGCCCTTTTAAAATACTTCCTTTCAACAAAAATTTAAGAAGGTTTTTAACATGATTTCATACTTATTAAAACAATCTAAAAAGATATCGACAGGTATTTCATGCAAAAATTCTAACATGTAAAAATTTTAACATGATTTCTTACTTATTCAAGCTGAGTCTTAATATTTATGCTTTTTGACGACTTCAAATGTCATCAAATTTTTTAAAGAGAGGTAATAAATTGAGTTAAAATAAAGAAATTAAAAAAATTGGATAAAAAACAAAGTTTGAGGAGGTCAAAATAGGACAAGAAGAATGAAATGATCAAAGTGGCTTATTGTTTATTGTTGTCGACCACTAATCTTTGATCGTGGTCAGCTCCTTATTCAACATTTAGCTAGCCTCACCTGCTATTTCCTTATCCTCGAGACTATAAAAAAAATATTCCGATACTTTCTAGAGCCTATCTATAAGGCTCTTGGTAGACTACATTTTTTATTTGAAATATTCTTTAAAAGTGCATCCTAAACCCATTTGATTTTCTTCTTCCACCTTTTCATTTTTCATCTCGTTAGGGCATTACAAATTCCTTTTTGGAAGTTATAAATTTTCATTCCTTTTTGGAAGTTATAAATTTTCATCCTTTAGGTGTGGAATATACCTTTTATTCGCGCAACGAAATAATTTGAATCGACTTTGAATTTATTTAGAATTAAATAAAACTAAGGATTATACAAAGCAAAAATGTAAAGAAAGTTTGGCACGTCTTTAATCTACTTACTCCAACTCTTTTAGCGATTGAATCTACTCCACAAAGTCTTTCTACGATTCAAACACAAAGTTTAAGCTTGTGAGTGCATTTGGTAAGAAAATCTATTAAAAAAAAAAAAAATTACCAAGTAACATGGTAGATATAATATATTATTTAAATTAGATTTAAATGTCATAAAATATTCTAATATATACTTAACTAATTTGAATCATATATATAGTTATTTAACGGATTTCAAATACATAATTATTTTAATATTTAATGTATCAAATATAATGAATATATTTTTTCCTTTTATGTTTAATATATCTAACGTATTATATATTAATTTGAATCCTTCCTCTTTTCTTTCAATTAAATTACTCTTTTTACTATTACTATGAGCTAGCAAGGGACCTTATAGACCTATAAATTTTAAACTAAAGTTGCACAAATATGCATTTTCACGATAAGTTGTGTACATTGATATAATAATTATAAGTAAGTTGATCATTCACGAGTTGTTCGTAATTATAACTAGGTAAAAATTTGTTTTACCCTTGTAATTATATCTTACAACTTAAATACCATTGTTTCTCTAACGAACAATGTCGTGACCCTGTTTTTTAAGTTTGAGTCGCGACTATCTTTAAAATCATAAAAGATGGAATAAAAAGAACCATAACATTTTTCGCATAAATACATCTTATTTACAAATCCAAATTAAAGTTTGAATACATTGGACATATCTTGATAATAGAAAAAGTTGAAGTAGAAAGATCTTGTATTTACATTCAAGGCTCTAAATGACCATAAATAATTACCTTCACCATGTCATCCATGTCATCTTCTTTGGAGTTATGGAAAGATCTTGTATCTTTGTGAAATGCAGTCAATTGTTAGGATCGCATAATACGTACACACTCGATCTAGATGAATACAAAGAACAAGATAGAGAATATTGCAAGGAGAACTCTGGCTAAAAGAATTTGTATTGATGAGTATGTATAAGAGAGAATAAAGAGAATAGAAAAAGTATGTTTTCAAAGCTATACCATATATAGTTCAGTTTACTATATATAGCTTTACCAGATTTAACAATCTACTATATATAGCTATTTATCATATATAGCTTTACTGGATATAGCTTTACCAAATATAGCTTTACCGGATATAGCCGTTGACCAAACTATAAATAAGAGCTCCATAACCTAACCATTCTCCCACTTGGAGACGGATCCAGTCAACCAAGAATTTCATTCTCAAACGATCACTACACTATACCAATTAAGGCTTTGCATAACCTTAATTTTCCAACATCAACACATTTTGTCAACATGTCTGCTGGATTCTTTGCACCCTCTATCTTCTCCAAACACATATTGCCTTCTTCCACTAACTTGCGAGTGAAATTGTATCGCCTTCTAATGTGTTTTGTCCTTGAATGATAGACTAGGTTTTTCACCAACTGTATGGCACTCTAACTATCTGTATAAAGGATCTTCTTGCACTGCTTCCTGCCTAATTCTTCTAGATAGTCTGTCATCCATATCGTCTTCTTTCCAACTCCAGCTATTGCCACATACTCAGCCTCAGTAGATGAAAGAGCAACGCATTTCTGAAGCTTGGACATCCAACTCACTGCTGTTCCATCTGTAGTGTAGATATATCCAGATGTGCTCTTGCTAGAGTCTACATCTCCACTCAGATCAGCATCCACAAAACCTTGCAGAACTACTTTGCCATTGCCATAACAAAGTGAAGTATTGGATGTACCTCTCAGATATCTCAGAAGCCACTTCACAGCTTTCCAATGTTCTTCCCTGGATTTGCCATGTACTTGCTAACAACTCCCACTGCATGTGTTATGTCAGGTCTAGTGCAGACCATAGCATACATCAAACTCCCAACTGTAGAAGCGTACGGAACTGATGCCATGTGCTCACGTTCCTCAACTGTCTTGGGAGATTGCCCCTTTGATACTTTAATATGATTGCCAAGGGGGTAGTCCTGGGTTTAGCGTCATTCATCTTGAATTTGGATAACACCTTCTCAATGTACTGCTCTTGGGATAGATTTAATGTGCCAGTAGATCTTTGAGGAACCTTGGGAGCATTAGGATCAGTTTACACTAACTCTTGTGTAGAAATCCAGTAATGAATTAAGTTGAGAATAAAATTGTTCCGATGTCTAAGATTGAATAAAACGTAAAGTTTGAAAATTATATTTGGAATGTTGGATTAGTAATCTACCACTCTCATTAAGGAATCAAATCCTTTTGAGTTAAAAATTAAGATTTAGGAAAATGATAAAGAAAAAAAAAATAAAAAAAAAGTTTGGGATGCAAAACTCATGAAATTCTAGGGGAAAAAAATGCATTCCCTTAACAGACGCGTTTTAAAGCCTTGAGAGGAAGCCCGAAAGGGAAAGTAAAAGAAGGCAATATCTGCTAGCAGTGGATTTCGGTCGTTACAATAGCTCACTGAACACTAATATATGCATGAGAATGATTTCTCTAAGGTTAGATGTCTAAAAGGATGGTTAGCTATGTTATGTGAAGTTATGCTGTGATAAGTTATATCATGTAATAAATCTATGTTATTTTATGATCATGTCATTTTGTAGGAGTTGTTATTATAACTGACTTCATAACTTTTTTGTGTAGTTCTCGATGTCGTATATTAAGCGATACTTTAGATTCTTTTTGTATGCATAATTCCTCTGTTATGTATTAGACATGTTCTTACATGTGAACTTAGTGTATATCACACCTCTTCACCACATGTTGTTGTGTTCACCACATGTTGTTGTGTTCCTATTCTCTGCTTACTTGAGGGTGCAATTTCATACAATTTGTTATGTATTAGACTAACATGTGAACTTAGTGTGTATCACACCTCTTCACCACATGTTGTTGTGTTCCTATTCTCTGCTTGTGTGCAATTTTCTTCCCCTCTCCTAGTTATTGCCCCCACAAGGTAATGCCCCTTCGAAATTTTCCAACTAAATATTTAAGGAGTGACTTTCTCGAAAATAGATCAGATCATCTTTATTTCAATTTTTCATGGAATAACTTTGACCATGAATCGAATAGCAACACTCTTTGTCTTTTCTAGAACTCCTTGGGTCTTATTTTGATGTAATGTTAATTTTTTTGTTTTGTCCTTATACATCATGAAAATTTTCATAGGCTAGGGGCCTAAATTCATGTAGTTCATTTGGTTACATTCACTTCAAGTCTCCATTTGTAGCATTGTCAAAATTTAACTTCTTAAATGCCCAAAATGCTTTATGTCACCGTTCTAGAGGTAAATGACATGTCTTCCTAAAAAACTAGCTTGTAAGAGAACATTCCAGAGGAATTTTGAAGGTTTTCGTGAATGCCCATGATGTCACATCAAGCTTCACATACCAATCCCTTCTATTAGTTTGTACAACTTTTTCAAAGATATTTTTTATTTCTCAGTTAGAGACCTCTATTTATCCAATGGTTTGGGATAATAAGGTGTGCCACCACATGTTTTACATTGTACTTCTGTTTACGAAATGCAATCCTTCATCACTAATTAGTGCCCTTGGTAAACAAAACAAAAGTGAATAGGTTCCTTTTAGACACTTGAGTATGGTCCTCCTATTATTTGATGGGCAAGCTATTATTTCTACCCACTTGGAAACATAGTCCACAGGTACTAGGATATTAAAATTCCATTATCCTATGAGATGGAGGAAATGGTCCCCATAAAGTTAATGCCCTATACATCAAAAAGTTCTCCTTCTAAAGTAAAATTTAAAGGTGGCTCATTTTTCTTACTGATACTTCTTGTCCTTTGACATTGGTCACAACATTTGCAAAATTCTATAGCATCTCTAAAAATTACCTTAGGAATTGTCTTTTGTCCTAAAAAATTGCCTCTACATGGGGATTCAAGGCTCTGCTAAAGAATTATTGGTATTTCGAACGCATCTTATCAATATGTCATCTCCATAATGCTTCAAAAGAAAAGGGTCATCCAAAATGTAACTCCTGTTTTCATGGAAGAACCTCTTTATTTGCTAATAATTTTGCTGTTCGTGCATGATGTCACAGGCTAAAAAATTAGTTATGTTTTCATACAATGGACCTATACTTCCTTGTTTCTGCTTATATTGAATATCTGCTCATCAAGCTATGCATCGGATCACTTGTCAATGCATATACTAAATTGATGTAAAATTCAAAAGAACAAGTGTAAGTATACACTATCACAAGTAGCAAGTAATAAGTAAACTATCGATTCCACAGAGAACCTATCTTTTCAGTTAATTTTATCGCTGGAACTTAATTGAGGTTTTGGATAACATTCAAATGAGTGTTGGTGATTTTAATTAATGAAACAAAACTAATGCAGAGTATCACTAATGTCCAAAAACAAAAATGATGAGAAAATCAACAATAATGAGGAAGGTTCGGCTAAGAGAGATTGAATAGATAAGTTGTTGAGTTTTGTGGTGGATTTTAGTTCTCTTTAATAGATTCCCAAGCCCACTTTCGAGGGTCCTGCATGGTGATTACTTCCATAATCGTTTGTAATTTCTATTAACAAGGCTCTAGGAGAAGAATTATTCCTAACCCTTCTATTACCTTCAAGTATCCTTGCAATGGAACTAGAGTATTAAAGAGAAATTCAAAAACTATGTACGTAAGTAAAGTGGTCAACTAAACAAACATGTAAATCATTAACAACAACTCTTTAATAAACTAAAATCACATCGTCAGCATACTTAAATTACATAAAAGTCTCTCGCCTCCCCTGTAAAGTTTAGCTCTCCATACCACCTAAATTAAAAAGAACCCACGTCTCAATCATATTAAATTGATAGAATAAGAAAAGAGAGTAACGAATTAGAGATTTATCCAGCTTTGTTGTTGTTCTTCAATAAAAGTTCCCTTCCCATGAGCTCTCACGTCCACCTCCTGCCCAATCAATCCTTCTTGGTCTTCTTTTCCTTCTGCTGTCAACAACTGCTAGATTAGGGTTTTCTTCTTCTTCTTCTTTGATTTCACATCAGTTCACTACAGTAGAGGCTCTAACTGTCTAATCCGAAAATCTGATTTCTAAAGTGTGGCTCTCCTTCTTTTTTAGGTATCATTTTTCTTTTATAATGTTTGTTTCTTCTCATTTAGGACTGAGAAAGGATAAAATCATCCACGTAGGATGTTTCTAATTTGGTAGTCAATGATCCACGTGGATTGCTGATATGGATTAAAATTTCCATGTTATCCTCGAAAAATTTGCTTTCCAAATTGCTTCAGCATCAGGGTCAGTAATTTATTTCCAGATTTGCAAGCAATGTTGTTTCCAGATTTATTACAGCATCATGGTTCAACATAAATGTTATGAAAGTTTACCAAATAACTCAATTAAGTATACAATTAAGCTCGATTTATGCCAATCAATATTCTTTTCATATTAAACCACAATTGACTATTTCATGTATACTAATTAGAATAAATGGAGCAATTAATGACAAAATGGTGAGTATGAGTGCAAAATTAACTCTAAAAGGACGTGATATAACTCTACCTTTGGAGAGTTATCAACATAATCAATTTTTTCCTGGTTGATATTTTTCTCCATGTTTTCTAGCCTAGATACGTGAGCTACATGAATTTTAGCTCACTTCGTATTCGTATCCAAGATTTATATCTCAAATTCTTGTAGTAGTAGAATCCATCATATTAATCTTGGCTTGCCATTAGGTTTCATCATTAGGAGATTGATGGTCACATGATTAGTGTGCACTTTTACATTTTACTCCAAAGAAATAAGCTCGGCAATTTTCAACACCAAAAACTACAGCTAGCTGCTCTTTTTCATTTGTTGTATAATTCACTTGAATCTCATTCAATGTTTTGCTTCAATAATAGTTAGGATGAAGTACCTTTTCTTACCTATGTTCTAGCATTTCCCCTCTAGCCTGATCCCTAGCATCACATATTAATTCAAATGGTATGAAGTACCTTTTCTTTCTTATGTTATAGCATTGCCCCTATAACCTCATCACTAGCCTCACATATTAATTCAAATGGTGAATTCCAATCAAGGGTTGACATTATGGAGTTGTAGTTTGACATGTCTTTAATTCTTTGAAAGCTATCCTACATTGTTCATAGAAAATGAATTTCCTATTTTTCTCCGACAAGTGGCATAAAGGTTTTGCAATTCTTAAGAAGTCCTTCATAAACCTCCTATAGAATCGTACATAGCTTAAGAAACTTGGATTTAGTTTCTCAATGGCTTAAGAAACTTGGATTTAGTTTCTCAATGGCTTCAATCTTGACTCTGTCAACTTTTATTCCTATTCTCGATATGTTGTAGCCTAGCATTATATCTCTTCATTGACAATGAAATGACATTTTTTCCTATTTAGTATAAGATTTTTCTTCTCGCACCTTTGTACAACCTTCCACAAATTGCACAAAGAAGCCATCCATGAAAATCTCCATACACATGTCCATCATGTCTTTAAAATAGCAATCATAAATCGTTGGAATGTTGCGAGAGTGTTACATATTCTAAAGGGCATCAAATCCTACTCTCAACAATTATTTTTTAGAAATTTCGTGGTATCAAGATGTTTTTATCTCTTTAAGCATTTTAGTGAAATCTCTGTATCATTTTAAGATAATATTATTTTATTTTATATATATATATATATATATATATATATATATATATATATATATATATATATATATATATATATATTTTGATCCAATGATGTTTAATATTTTGATCACTCATCCATTTAGGGTTGGTAAGTAATGCTTTACACGTAACAAACCAAATGAGAGTTCATCTATAGTTCACCTAATCTGCGTTCTACTGTGAACTAACTTTTCTTTAGCCAATGACTAAGTTTCTTTGCAATTCTATGCAGTTTAGGTTGCATGTAGAATTGTTCAAGCTCGACATGATCAATCTAGCCTGTGGAGTGATTCAAATCTCAAACAAGTGTTCTTGCCTTGAGATATTTGATCAACACGGTAATTTAAAGCTTACTTTCCTTGTAGTGATTCCATATCGTATGGTATTAGAGCTTTCCCTTGGGCCGATTCCATATTATAAGTGCTCTAAGCTATATCAGAAGATTTTTGTTATGCTAGAAACTCTAATTTCAATCAAGAAACTTAAAATTGTGTGATTTATAGGTTTTAATCCTTATACTAGCATGAGCCAGAGAACTATGAAAAGATTAGGGCACCGAAACTGTAATGGTTTCACAATTATCCGTAAGGATGTTTCTAGTGAATCAAGCACCCATGGATCATTTAATATGATCAAAGAACTTAACTTTAGTGCTCCCAAAGCTTGACCATGAGATAGCTTAGGATGCTAATTTGTTATCATGAACGTCATCACAAGAGTCAAGACTAGTTTTTTTTTTATTCCCTTTAGTACGTTATTAGTGATATTGAGGACTTAGATTGAGACCTAATAGTGCCAAAGATTATGGCACCGAAACTGTAATGGTTTCACAATTATCCATAAGGATGTTTCTAGTGAATCAAGCACCCATGGATCATTTAATATGATCAAAGAACTTAACTTTAGTGCTCCCAAAGTTTTTCGTTTACCAACATAACATTCAAGAGACCATGAGATAGCTTAGGATGCTAATTTGTTATCATGAACGTCATCACAAGAGTCAAGACTAGCTTTTTTTTTATTCCCTTTAGTACGTTACTAGTGATAATGAGGACTTAGATTGAGACCTAATAGTGCCCCTACTCTGATCGGTGATCCATAACAAAGTACCATTGAGTTTGACCCAGATTTGAAGTACCATTGAGTTTGACCTAGATTTGTCATTTAGTACCAAGGTTTATTCGATTTAGTGTCATTATAGTTTCAGAAATTTTCATGAGCTTCTGAATCAGGGCTTTGTGATAAGAATCACGGTGTTCCAAAAGATTCAAAAAATTATGTCAACAACAGAATTCAAACCTGCGCACAGAGAGCTCAATTGATTACAAGTCTACCGCATTAGCCACTCAAGCACATGAACGTTTGTTAGAAAAAACTATGTTTAATTTGATAAATTATGTAAAATTCAAATGGTCAATTTGACTTATTCTTTGTGTAGATTAAAGGGGATCGGGAATAAATCCCGTCCACAAACATCTCGAATAAATTCCGTCCACAAACGTCTTTTGTCGGGAGACTATAAATACCCACAATATATTATGTAAAAAAATAGATTCGTGGATGAATGTAATTCAGATCTCAAATTGAGACGTTTCCCTTAGAAATCCGAGCATCATATTTGCCATTTCTAAGTTTCAAGCAATTCTTGTAGTAGAATTGCACCCGAGCCATTCAATCAAGCCTTGATCAAGTTAGATTGTGGAGTGACTCAATTTAGAACAAGGTTTCCAAATCTTGCTTCTAGATCTTCGATCATAAGAGGTAATCTAATTCTAGCCTTATCTCTTGGTTGATCCAAATTTTGTATAAGGAGGTGTTAATTACTTTGATTCAAGGGTTATTGCTTCAACATAAGCTTGGATCGTTGGGCTGAGGATTAGGGTTGCCTTATCACTTTGTTCCATAAACTTGTCATAAGTGAGACGAGGACCACACAGGTAGAATCAGTTAGTTGGCTAGCATATGAGGTCGCTTCCCAAATTCAGTATAACGTTATGGTCTTGTGGAGTCGTTACCAGCTAACCTTTCATAGAGGTTTTAAAGATTCATGATAGCATTTTGAACAATGATGAGGTCACAATTCTAAAAAACATGGATACTGATAATTCACTTCCTAAACAATTAAGCTAGCTAATGAAGTAAGATGAACAGAAAAGTTAGTTCATTGGGTTTGTTGGTGTAAAAGAATTACTTACGAACCCGAAATGGATTAGTTATCAAAATATTAAACATCATTGGTGTTGAGTTTTATGTCCTCAAAACTCATAGTTTGTAAACAAAAACATATTCTATTATCAATATAGTTATTATTGATGTTTATTCAGTAAAAATTGTTATTGAATAAAGTGAATTTTACGATTATTAATCTAAATCCAATAAATTAAGATCACTCTGACTATAGTATGATTACTTGAACTATATGTAGAGACATAAGAGTGGATCAAATTCAAGTATATAGTCAAAATGATTTATAGTATAAGGCTGAGTATCTTATCCTGGGGCACTATGGATACAGCCCACTTTTGTATATGACATAAACAATGTGATCACTAAATTGTACATACGGAGACATGTGAGTGGGGGTGTCATATGCAATGAGTATTGCATAAGATCGGACCATGAAGAAAATCACTCTCACTTTATAACGTCGTTTACTGTTGAGACTGATTTTTTTTTCATTCGATGACCTAGGCAACTCGATTGAAGTTGGAAAAGGAGTAAAGGTCCTTGGAAAAGGATTGAAGTTGGAAAAGTGAATGGAATTTCAGATGACCCAGTGAAAAAATGACAGCAAGGATTTTAATAAAATTATGGATTTTTCATAATAAAATAATAATAAAATATTTAGTAAGTGGCTAATTATCAAAATATCTCTAATTATATGGATAATCATCGATATGTCATTTTTCTCAAAAAGGGATTTAGCCGAACTTAAGCCCCAAATGACCCATTGATAAGCCTTATACAAAAAGGGAGAAGGGAAGTTTTCAAGATACAAACTTGAGGAACAAGATTTATCATGGTGTGGAAAAAAGTAAGTCATAAGATAATGCAAATGCAAGGAAGATCAGTCATCTCAACAAAGAACCTCCAATGTTGAGGAAATTAGCTCCAATGAAAATAAGCCTCCAATGCAAGGTCCAAAAGATCCAAGAAAAGAAATTAAGAGAACTAAGCAACGATAAAGGTCTTGAATAAGTCATTTCTAGACCTTAACACCAAACAAGTAATATTAATGAGTTAAGGTGTTGGGAAAACAATTAAAAAGGGAAAAGTAAGTAATAAAAACAAAAAGAAAAAGATCATTTTTCCAATTATCAAGGATCTATCCCAATTTTTAATTCCTTATCTAGAAGGAATTTCAAGATGTTCAACAAGTAAAAAATGACCAACAAGGAATGAAAAATTGTTTAGAAAATATTCGAAAGTGGCAAATTACCAAAATGATCCTAAAAGTATGGATAATTACGAATATGTAAAAAAAAAAAAAAAAAAAAAAAAAAAATCAATGGTTGGATCTCTTTCAAAATTTGACACGATCTAGAATGTACACAGATAATCAAATTCAACGGTTAGAATTCAAATTGGAAGTCGGTAGCTCACTAATTAGAGAGGATATTGCTGACAGATTATCCAGAAAGTTTAATCTCCAAATCATGATTCTGGAGGTTTCAACATCGATGGAAGCTTCCCCGTCCGAAGTTGGGGCAATAGTTTAGAATAAGAATCGAGTAAGGTCAAAGCTCCCAATCATAGGTAATAAGCATTTAGATTTTAGGTCTTCTACTCTCGGATTTCTTCCAAAGTCGAAAGCAATTCTCCACCATTTCCTTTCAAACTTGTTCCTACAATTTTTAAACAAGATTACTCACAAGTTCTATGAAGAAATCAAGGTCTGACATACTGTATTAAGTTCGTATGCTTAGTCAATTTATGCATGAACCAAGAAAATCACATTGTGAGGCAGCTCTTCGAGTTCTGAGATACGTCAAAGGTATTTCTAGTTAAGAATTTCTATTACCATCTGAAAACAACTTGGAGATTACGAGCATATTGCGATCCTGATTGGGGTAGTTTTCGAACTTCTAGACGGTCTATTTCTAGGTTCTGCTAAAAAGCAAATTTAATAATATTTGTCCAATGTGTCCAGTTAAAAGTATCGAGCTATCACAAATACTTGTTTAGAGTCAACTTGGCTAAGATACATTCTTCAAGACTTGAAAATTTCGTTGTCCGAACCAACATTATTGTATTTTGATAATCAAGCAGCATTACATATAGCAGCAAATCAAGCTTGCATTTTAGAATATTTTTGACGTTTATGGGTTTTTATACTCGAATTTCAAACTCCAAATTCACTCTAAATATCTCGATGATTCTTAAAATTGCAGCTATGGTTCGATCCTTTATCAAACAAGTTTTCACTTTCGACGCACAATTTAAAGAAAACATGGCCAGAATAAGAACTAATTCGAGTCGATTCTTCCACGGTTGAAGGTTGAAGAACCTTGATTTTTGCAAATTTAATAATATTTTATTCATTTTCCATTTTGATTTTATTAAACTCCTCTTTATTACTTTTCCTTTTTCCATCTAACATTTATTTGACTAGTTCCTTCTAAGCCCTTTTAACATACTTCTTTTCAACAAAAATTTAAGAAGGTTTTTAACCTGATTTCTATATTAAACCAATCTAAAACGATTTCTACACGTATTTCATGCAAAAATTCTAACATGATTTCTTATCTATTCGAGCCTAGTCTTAATATTTATACTTTGGAGACTTCAAATGTCACCAAATTTTTTAAAGAGGTAATAAATTGAGTTAAAATAAAGAAACTAAAAAAATTGAATAAAAAACTAGATTTGAAGAGGTGAAAATAAGACCAGAAGAATGAAATGATCAAAGTGGCTTATTGTTTATTGTTGTCGACCACTAATCTTTGATTGTGGTCAGCTCCTTCTTCAACATTTAGCTAGCTTCACGTGCGATTTCCTTATCCTCGAGACTATAAAAAAAATGTTCCACGATACACAATACTTTCTAGAGCTTGTTTATAAGGCTTTTGGTAGACTACATTTTTATTTGAAATATTCTTTAAAAGTGCATCCTAAACCCATTTGATTTTCTTCTTCCACCTTTTCATTTTTCTTCTCCTTAGGGATTACAAATTCCTTTTTGGGAAGTTATAAATTTTCGTCTTTTAGATGTTGAGAATATACCTTTTTATTCGCACAACGAAATAGTTTGAATCGACTTTGAATTTATTTAGAATTAAATCAAACTAAAGATTATACAAACTTACATTGCAGAAATGTAAAGAAAGTTTTGGCACGTCTTTAATCTACTTGTTCCAACTCTTTTAACGATTGAATCTACTCCACAAATCTATGATTCAAACACAAGGTTTAGGCTTGTGAGAGCATTTTGTAAGAAAATCATAAAAAAAAAAAAAAAAAAAAAAAACAAATAACATGGTAGATATAATATATTATTTAAATTATATTTAAATGTCATGTGATATTCTAATATATACTTAACTAGTTCGAATCATATATAGTTATTTAATCGATTTGAAATACATAATTATTTTAATATTTAATGTATCAAATATAATAAATATATTTTTTCATTTTATGTTTGATATATTTAATGTATTATATATTAATTTTAGACGCTTCATCTTTTCTTTCAATTAAATTACTCTTTTTACTATTACTATGAGCTAGCAAGAAACCTTATAGACCTATAAATTTATAAACTAAAGTTGCACTCTTATGTATTTTCACGATAAGTTGTGTACATTGATATAATAATTACAAACAAGTCGATCATTCATGAGTTGTTCATCATTATAACTAGATAAAAATTTGTTTTACCCTTGTAATTATATCTTACAACTTAAATACCATTGTTTCTCTAACGAACAATATCGTGACCCTATTTTTTAAGCTTGAGCCGCGACTATCTTTAAAATCATAAAAGATGGAGTAAAAAAAAAGAACCATAACATTTTTTGCATTTAAAACAAAACATAAATACATCTTATTTATACATTGGACATATCTTGATAATAGAAAAAGTTGAAGTAGAAAGATCTTGTATTTACATTCAAGGCTCTAAATGAGTACAAATCATTAACTTCACCATGTCATTTTCTTTGGAGTTTCGGGAAAGATCTTGTATCTTTGTGAAATGCAGTCAATATCGTTGCTTACTTTATGCCTTAACTCATCATCTTTCTCGATTTAGTTTCTAAACTTGATCCAAATTACTTGAAACCTTGAATATATCTTCATATCTTTACAAATAAATATTATTTAGAGTCTTAAGCCATTCGATGGATATTTTAGATGCTGAAATTCTTTGAGGAACCTTAGGCACATTATGATCGGTTTACACTTAAGTCTTTATTTAGCCCCTACACGTGTTTTAATGACCTTGAAACTATACATAATAGTTAGTCATAGTGAAATAAGGCCTATTATATAATCCTTATGCCTTGAATTGAAGATAACTATATGTAACCATTAAGATTTTTCCATTTTTCCTTATTTTTAAGATTTTATTTTTATTTCCAAAATGACAGGATATTAGGTTGTAGCATTTATTCTCGCCGGAAAATATGCATGATTTCTAACGAGACAATTATTACCTTAATGGAAAACGTTTTTTGACCGTTTTATATCTCTATGCCCGACCTTTCACATCCCTTGGAAACGATTTTCTGTCCAAACTCACCTTTTGTGTCCAAGTGTGTCTGAGAGAGTGAAAAATCGAGTGCGTTGGAAAGAAAATCGTGTGGGTTGGTTCACGGGGTATTTTGGGGGTTTCACGGAATGTTAGAATGCTGTTCTGAGGAAGAACCGAGTGAAAGTAAGGTATCGACGTGGGGATCGTTGCGCCG
The DNA here is from genome assembly GCF_057944985.1 of Cucurbita pepo subsp. pepo. Classification (NCBI taxonomy): domain Eukaryota; kingdom Viridiplantae; phylum Streptophyta; class Magnoliopsida; order Cucurbitales; family Cucurbitaceae; genus Cucurbita; species Cucurbita pepo. Next base: position 6,404,862 of record NC_141817.1, read on the forward strand.
AAGAAGGTTGTTCTTTGTGAGACAGATTGTGAAAGCGTGGTGGAGAGGGATTGGGGCGAAGGTCGACGCCATGGTAGAGAGATCGTGTTGGAGATGGTGGATGGGCAGGAGGAAGAAGATATGGTAGACATTGTTAATGAATAAACCTTGGCTCCGATACCATTTAGGTTGAATGACACTGTAACTTCTATGGGTCACGATCTCATATATATATATATATATATATATATATATATAGATGTGTACAATGAGGATTATATGGTGAACCTTGATACACGGTAACAAACCAGGAAATCAGAAGTGCAACTCCAAGGATAGAGGATTCTCCTACAATGTATAGATATAACCACTTCTACATAGAGGATTCTCCTACAATGTATAGATATAACCACTTCTACATTTAACAATAAATACTCGTTGAATCGCCTATTTAGACATAAACAATAATCAACGTGTCGCATTGCCCTTCTATCAGAGATAGTAATTGACAAGTTACATACCCTCTTGGGATAGAACAATAAATGATCTGTTGCGTTGCTCTTCCGAGTGGAGATAGTAACTAACTAGCTCATCCACTTGGCACAACTGATACTACCTTAATTACGTACCCTTAATGACTCTTATAACTCACTAAGGGTCACAATTGAGCCATATGTACAAAATAGACCCTAACCCCTCCTGGCTAGTTCAGGAATAGGGGTTGCGCCCAAGTCGTTCGTACAAGGTACCTCATCAACCCAAAGGTGATGTTGGTGTTAGATGAACACGACTCTACACAATGCTATGATATAAACCCATGATTATTTCCTAAATCAGCCGATGTGGGACTTTCATCCAACACCTCCCCTCGAACAAAGTACACCTATCCTTAATCAAGGCTCGACTCCTTTTCTTTTGGAGTCTTAGTCAATTTTTTTACTATGCCTTCGAGGAACCTCGAGTCCTTTTCTTTTAGAGTCCTTGGTTCGACATTTGAGGATTCTATTGACATGGCTAAGTTTAGGACATGACTCTGATATCATGTTAGGTTGAATGGCACTGTGACCTATATGGGTCACCACCTCATGTGTTTATAGATATGTATAATAAGGATTACATGGAGGGCCTTGATCCATAGTAATAAACCAGGAAATCATAAATTCTCCTTGATCCATGGTAACAAATAAGGAAATCATAGATTCTCCTTGATCCATGATAACAAACCAGTAAATGAGTAAATTATCTTACTATGTACAAATATGACCTATTCACGTTTAACACCCTACTAAGTTTAGATTGCGCCTAAAACTGCTAAAACAAGGAGCTGACAGTGACTTTGTCATGATATCGACGAGATGATCCTTGGAAGATATGAGTCGCACATCAAGCTGACGAGTCAATACTCATTCACGAACGAAGTAATAATCAACCTCAACATGCTTCGTCTGTCAATGAAAGATTGGATTGGCGGACAGATAGGTGGCACCAATGTTGTCACACAACAAGCTAGGCGCTCACGCTTGCGAGATCCCTAGCTCATGCAAGAGGACTTGGATATAGATTAATTCGGCAGTGGCATCAGCAACCACCTTGTATTTCGTCTCCGTATTAGAATGAGAAACTGTCGATTGTTTCCTTTAACTCCAAGAGATAAGATTGTCACCAAAGAAGATCGCATAGCCTCAAGTGCTTCGACGGTCATCCGGATTCCCGACCCAATTAGCATCTGAGAAGGCACTCAGCAAATCAGTACTGGACTTTGTAAGATACAAGCCCATATCAATAGTGTCATGTAAATAATGGAGAATTCGTTTGACCGCCGCCCAATGTACAGAAGTCGGGGAGGACATGCACTGACACACTATGTTGACACAAAAGGATATATCATAACCAACGACACTCCGATAGCGAGTAGTATCCTCAGGCTAGAGCTTTTCACCACCATCCAATAACAACTTCTCACTAGGAAGCATAGGTGTGGACACACCTTTGGAGGTGAGCATATTGGTTCTAGATAATAAATTTTGAATGTATTTATGTTGTGTCAGAACAAATCCATTGAAAGTATGACAAACCTCAATCTCAAGAAAATAACTCAAAATCTCAAGATCCTTGACAGCAAAATCATCCCGAAGCTGTGTAAGAAGTTCTTCAGTAGCCATAGAAGATGAGTTGATGATAATAATGTCATGAACATAGATGAGGATATACATCTGAATGACCATCTTGTTAAAAATGAAAAAGAGAGACATCGGCCTCTGAAGGTATAAAATCCAGCTGTAATAGTTCGGAGCTTGTTTGTGGCCATAAAACGACTTATCCAGCTTGCGGAGATAACTAGGATGTTGAGAATCCATAAACCCAGGGGGCTGCTTCATATAAACATCTTCATTAAGAAATCCAGGAAGAAAAGCATTTTGAATATCAATATGCTGAATAGCCCAACTACGAGAAATAGCAAGAGGTAATAAGAATCGAATGGTAGTGGGCTTAACAACTGGACTAAAGGTATCATCATAATCAACGCCATACTACTGTTTAAACTCTTTAGCAACCAGGTGTGCTTTGTAGCGATAAATAGAGCCATCTGGCTTTTGGTTAAGTTTGAAAACCCATTTGCAATCAATAACATTAAGACCAGCACGACGAGGAACTAAGTGTCATGTCTTATTTTTTAGAAGTGCCTAAAATTCATCATTCATTGCCTGACGCTAGAAGGGATGCGCCATAGCAATAATATGTGAAGTACGTTCAGAGGCAAAAGATCGAACCACAAATTATGTTACTCTTCCATCTGTATGCACTTTGGGTTTCTTGATATTGTGCTTCAATCGAGTACCATATGGATGAGTAGTAGGTGCAGGATCCACAACAGAGGGAAAAGTCGTACCAGCCGTTACAAAGGGAGCAACCGGTGCTACAACAGTTGGTTGACCCACAACTGAGGATCCGACCAGGCATTGCGCAATATCATCTGCAGGCGCAGGATCTGAGCCCCAATCATTGACAGAACAACCAATACCGATTCGTACGACAACGACGCGGAGGATTGCACAGCAATCCCGAAACTAATGTGGGCACCAGATTTTTTGCATCCAAAGAGTTAGTTGGCACAAATATATGCATATGATCATTATCCAAATTAGTACTATTGTTACCCAAATGCAAGGTGCATATATCAGGGGCATTGTTTTTCGGTGCAAATCAGGGGCATTGGGTGGGGATCTCTTAAATGGAAAAACATTCTCATCATATATGACGTCTCTAGAAATATAGACACGACCAAAATTGGTGTCAAAGACACTTATACCCTTTATGTAAAGAATTGTAGCCTAGAAAGACACATTCCTTGGATCGAAAAGAGAGCTTTTGTTTGTGATAAGGGCGAAGATGAGTCCTACAAGCACACCCAAAAACTTTTAATAAATAGTAATTTGGTAGGGTATGAGAAAGATGCTCTAAGGGGCATTTGTTCTCGATGACACGAGTAGGAAGACGATTGATGAGATATGTGGTGGTAAGAAATGCGTCATCCCGAAATTTAATAAGTACATCAGCATGAGCTAGAAAGGTTAGGCCAGTTTCAATAATATGACGGTGCTTGCGTTCAGTAGGCCCCTTTTATTGATGCATGTGAGGGCACGAAACACGATGAGCAATTCCAAGGGAACAAAAGAATGTGTTATAAATTTTTTGATATTCCCCACCCCAATTAGACTGAACGCACTTGATTTTAGTATCTAGGAGGCGCTCAACATAAGCTTGGAACTGCAAAAGTATACGAGGAGCTTCTGTACGATCATGCATCAAATAGATCCATGAAAATTTACTGAAATCATCAATGAACCTTATATAATATTTAAAAGCCCTCAACAAATGGAGGTGCAGAGCCCCAAACATTCGAAAAAATCAATTCCAAAGGTAACGAAGACCTATGACCAAAGGTAACGAAGACCTATGAAAAGTACTAATGTATGGTAACTGATGACTTTTTGTTAACAGACACGCATTACAAACTAACAAAGGAGACTCATTACCACACAAAATATTATTGAGACACAAAATTGACTTCACTACATAAGATGAAGGATGTCCAAGACGTGCATGGCACTGAGTCTTTGTCGTAGATCTGCTCACTAAGGCATGCTTGAGACCATCGACATCAGATGGCTTAATAAGATAGATACCAGACTAACACCTCCCGTCTAGAAGACTTTTCCTCGACCATCGATTTGCTCCATTGCCGACTTGAACTTGTTTACCTCCATGATAGTGTTAACGCACAACGAGGCGATCCAGGTCACTGATGATATGATCAGTGGCGTCTGTGTCGCTATACCAATTTGGATTAATCTTGTAAGAGGAAGTAGGAGGTTCATCTTGATAGGACTCATCCATCCTATGCTAGCAGCGAACGACAGTATGCCCCATAGCGAATGGCAATTTGCTCCACTTTGAGGCAGATCTGGCAAGAAGGACCAGCAGAAAGGTCACGACGATCACTAGCAGGACGAGAGGGTGAACCACCTTGAGAACAGCCACAACCACAATCCCTACGCCCACGATTCTTCTGCTGATCACCACCAGCTGCAGGGTATCCCACGCCTCCTTGGACGTAGTAGCGGCAACCACATCGTGAAGAATCTCCTCATACATGAAGGAGAGAAGGCCGCTACAGCAGCAGCGGTTGAGGAAGGGACCAGCTTTGCAGGTGCGGCAATGGTGCCATCGAGGTAGCCCATAACCTTTGTACTTCATAGGTAGGGGATGAACAGGATGCACCATATGATGAAGTTGTTTTTGGTGAGACGGATTGTGATAGCATGGTGGACAGGGACTAGGCCAAAGGTTGATGTCATGGTAGATGAGATCGTGTTGGAGATGGTAGATGGGGAGGAGGAAGAAGATATGTTAGACATTGTTAATGAATAAACCTTGGCTCTGATACCATGTTAGATGAACACAACTCTCCACAATGGTATGGTATTGTCCACTTTGAGCATAAGCTCTCATGGCTTTTCTTTGGGCTTCCCAAAAAGCCTCATAATAATGGAGATAGTATTCTTTGATTAACCCATGATCATTCCCTAAATTAGTCGAGGTGGGACTTTCATCCAACAGTTGATACCTATAAGTAGGTTCTCGTACCTTAATAACATAAAATAGTGGTTCACAATCTATAACCAATATAAAAGATACTCTAGGGCACATAGTGATCATCCAAAGCATAATTGTGTATAAACGAATTTCTAAACCCTCTGGCATATATCTAAGGAAAATCATTAAAAAAAACATCATGTTCAACATGGTCAACACAAGGAATAAAAAACAATCTAGGTATACCGGAAATCTCATAAACATGTTAAGATTATTAGTGTTCTTGAATAGGTAAAAAGAAACTATAAAGCTATAATCTTTATTAAATGGTAAACTATATACATTTCTAGGTTTAGCTATGATGATACTAGGTCAATTAGGTTCCTAGATATGATTTCTAATCATATGCTCCTCGAGTGTATTTGAATTTCCGATTCTCAGTCTTCCTAAAGTTGATTTCTAATCATATGCTCCTTGAGTGTGTTGGAACAAAAAATAACTTTATGAGAATAAGTCTAAACAAGGGTGAATATGTAAAAAAAAAAAAAAAAAAAAAAAAAAAAAAAAAAAAAAAATTTGTAAATGTCATCAAATTTAGTGCTTTACCTGTTAACCTGTGTTGGAGATCACTTTTAATGATCTTTCTTATTTCTTTCTCAAATTTCTTTGGTAGGTCCTGACTGCAAATTTTTTTTTTTTTTTTTTTTTTTTTTTTTTTTTTTTTTTTTTTTTTTTTTTAAGAATTGGTCTAAAAAAGTTGAACGAGTCAAAATCGTTAAAGATCTCAAAATAAAAATTGTGATGTAGTAGGCTTAAAAGTTGCCACATGTCTTCAACATTTATCCCCTCTAGTGCGGTTTAGGGGAGATCGTTTCTTCATGAAACTTTTTGTCCAACATATCATGGATCGAATGGAAGAGATTTTAGCTCATTGGTTAAAAAAAACTAACAAGACATAAATATCCAAAGTAGGGGGCTCGATAACAATTCTTACATAGTTTTAAAATCGAAACTCACTCTCACCTTGGATAAGATAGGATTTATCAAACCTTTAGTTCTTCAACAAAACACTCTTTGGTTTACTCTAATATTAAAGGTTTACTACCCATAAAAAGACTCATCTTGTGCTAGCATAATATTTTGGCCCAAGTTATGAAATTTAAAACTCAAAAACTTACTCAAAGTCAACTTATGGGATCTACTTTTGAGCCTTAGTTTCCATCACTAAAGTTCTTCTTATTCTTGTTACGAAGTTGTATAAACAAGTCTTAAAGAGAATTGCTAGTAGACTTAGTAGACTTAGTAGAATAAGTTACTAACTTATGGAATAACCTTGGAAGAATTGTTAGTAGAATAAGTTACTAACTTATGGAGCAACTATAGTAGAATTGACAGTAGTGGTCAAATTGTGGACCAAGTTTTGGGGTTGTGGACCAAGTTTTATGCTTTAATTAGAAAGATTGTTAGTGGTTCATAACTTGAGGAGAAACTTTAAGAAGCAAGTTAGTACTTTCTCCACTCTAAATACTCATGAGAAGTATGTTTTTTCACAACAACAAAAAAGAATTGAAAAGCTAAGTGCTTAAGATTAATTTGTTCTAAAAGGTCTCTCCCCTCAAGTATTTCCTTTGCCTCTTTTACTTGTTTCGACATATCTCAATCGTGGGACGCCATCAAGCATGGTGATATTGAGTAGCATAAGGACAAGACGACTCTTGCCACCATCTACCAAGCAGTCTCGAAGGACGTGCTTTTCATGTTGGCAGGAAGGACTCGGCAAATGCAGCGTGGGAGATGCTGCAAACAATGCATATAGGTGTAGAACATGTCAAGGAATCAAAGGCGCATACCTTGAAGAGTGAGTTTGAGGCTATCCTGAAAGACGGTGATGTTGTTTTGACTGAGCAATTTGACGAGGAAATTGTGGGAGGAAAAACAGCCTATCGTTTGAAGAAGAAAAAAATAGGAAAAACACAAGAGAGAGACAAACGTATTTCAGATTCTGCTGAATATCGGATAGACAAACGTATTTCAGATTCTGCTGAATATCGGATAGACAAACGTATTTCAGATTCTGCTGAATACCGGATAGACAAACGTATTTCAGATTCTGCTGAATACCGGATAGACAAACGTATTTCAGATTCTGCTGAATACCGGATAGACAAACGTATTTCAGATTCTGGTGAATACCGAATGATCTTATTTTTTATTCAATTGGATATTTAAATAACAATATATCCTTAAAATGGAAAGGAGTGGCGACTTAATTAAAGTCGACTTAATTAAAGTCAAGACAATCAACGTGGATATTCCACTCTTCAATTGTCTTTATCTACGAAGTAATTAACTAAAAAATGGTAACTAAAAATTAGGAATTACTTTTAACCTAAAACAAGGATTTATCTAACAGGTGAGTCAATAGATGAATTTTCCATGAAGTTAATGTTAGGATTTATGCCCTAAAGCCTCCTAATTAATTATTTAATTTTTAACAATAATTTATATTATTTTATTTGTAATTTAATTGTTATCCATTGTATGAAAATCCAAGGTTATTAATGTAGTCTTGAACAGTATGTGGTTGACATACAAGAGGATCGTGTTCAAGTAATAACCTAAAGAGTCTATAGTATATGGATAAGGTTGGGTGCCTTATCCGGGTAACACTATTGGTACGACCCACTTTGTAATCATTACAAATGATTTGTTCCAAATCATTCATGTGGTTGACATGTAAGTGGGGGTATCCTATACAATGAGTTTGTATAAGACTAAACCAAGAAATATTTAATCACTCTTTATAAATCCGTTAATTGAGAAGATTAATATTTCACATGATGATCATATGCAACTCGATCTTAATCCTGAGTGAGTTATGAACTCCTGCCTTTGAGGGCTTGTCCTTTGATTTACATGGGTGAGAATGACTCTTTTAGCCGATTCAACATGCCTACCATTTTGGGGACTTGACCAAATAGGGAGTTCAGAACATAATATCATGAGATAGAATTCACTCTTGTCCATAAAGGAAAGTAGATGAGTTGTTCTCTTAAGTACTGATTTCGGGACTTGAACAACGGGGCTCCACCCTCTCATTGGCTCGAGAGGGACTTGGTTTATGGTTGGATCATAAACAAATTGTTCATGAGAGAATCAGTGGTACTTAAGGTAAAAGATGTAATTACAGGGGTAAAACGGACTTTTGACCCAGCTATAATTATGAACAACTCATGAAGGATCAACTTGCTTGTAATGGTTATATCAATGGACATAACTTGTCCTACAGTGCTTAGGAGTGCAACTCTAGGTCTATAGTGGAGTGACCTATAGTTAATGAATGAAAATTGATTAATTAAAGAGTTTAATTAATTAATTTTATATCATTGGAGTTTATAATCGGCAGGTCCATAAGATTCCCATGCTAGCTCTTAGTAACGCTAAAAGGTTCAATTTATTTGAATGAAAATTTGAAGTGTTCAAATTGATATTTAATATATTAGATATATTAAATATAAAGGAGAAAATAAATTTAATTTGAAATGTCAAATTAATATTTAATATATTAGATATATTAAATAAATAGAGAAAATATATTTAATTTGAAGTGTTCAAGTTAATATTTAATAAGTTAGATATGTTAAATATAAATGGAGAAAAATATATTAATTTGAAGGGTTCAAATTAATATTTAATATATTAGATATATTAAAGAAAAATATATTTATTGTATATGATACAATTAAATATTAAATCAATTAATGTATTTTAATATATTAAATAAAAATATATTTGAAATTTGAATGAGATTCAAATTAATTAAATATATGAATATCTTATATTATCTAAATATGATTGGTATAAAGTATTATATCCTAATATATTAAATATGCAAATATATTATTTGGCACATATTCTCTAAGAGTTCCTATAAATACGACCCTCGGGTTAAGCCAAAGGCACACCAATCTCTCCCACTTTCTCTGGAGAATGAAATTACATCTCCAGAGAATTCTCGAAACTCTCCTCTAGTTCCTTTGGGATTTTCTTTCAAGAGGCTCCCACAAACCTTGACCTTTTGTTCGAGTCATAGTAAGGAAGATCTTGTGGAATGTTGAAGAACTTCTGCATGGTTGGAATACTCCAAGGAGTCTTGAAGCTAGGGTTTCTACAAAGGTAGAGTTCTTACTCTCGTATTTCTTTTAATTCGTAATAAAAATCAAAATGGTTCCCAATGCTTCCACTACGTGGATGAAGAGTTCATTCCCTTCAGTTAACGACAATTGTCAGCGACATCCGTTCATTAGGCGACATGGTGGAGGAGATCTCTGTCGTCAAGAAGTTCCTTCGAGCTGTTCCTCCAAGATTCATGCAAATTGTTACCTCCATCGAGCAGTTTGGCGACCTCAAGAACATGTCAGTTGAAGAGGTCGTGTTGAGTTTTATGTCCTAAAACTCATAGTTTGTAAACAAAAACATATTCTGTTTTCAATAAAGTTATTATTGATGTTTATTCATTAAAGATTGTTATTGAATAAAGTGAATTTTACGATCATTAATCTAAATCCAATAAATTAAGAACACTCTGGCTATAGTATGATTACTTGAACTATATGTAGAGACATAAAAGTGGATCAAGTTCAAGTATATAGTCAAAATGATCTATAGCACAGGGATAAGGTTGAGTACCTTATTGCGGGGACACTATGGTTGCGACCCACTTTTGTATATGATATAAACAACGTGATGTAATGACCCTAATTTTTACCTATTTAATCTAAGGTCATTACTATACCTTGTAATGCGGAATTACATTAAATGGGCCTTGAATATAAATGCTCTTAACACTCGCCTTTTATTACCTCGTGAAAGAGAAACAAATACAGGGGAAAGAAAGGAAAAGAACAATACTGAAATAATTGTCTCAATCTACCCTAAGGTTTATTATGCGATTACAATTCAACCTATACTAATCTATACTAATGAAGTAAACAAAATTCAACCTAAACTAACCTATACTAAGAAATGGAAAGCAACTACCCTATGCACGTGCCACGGTCCCGGGGTGTATGATGCCGCCGACGATCTCACATGGGTGCCTTGCCTTTATCTGAAAAGTAAAGTAGCACGAGGCTTGAGTATTTCTAGAATACTCAGTAAGTGACCCCCTATCGGGGTTATGCAACATTCACATGCAATGAAATGATGGGACCTGTCTTTCGTTACGTTTCGTTTTTCCTACGGTGCTGTCCTAACGGGTAAACTTTGGACGTGTACCATATACTCTACACACAGCCCATACGTGCGAGTATGGGCTCACCAGCTAGTTCGCACACCGCTGAGCCACTTTCCTTATCCGGTGGGCATGCTCTAGGAGCCCCTTATGCCGTAACCCGTTAGAACTAGTAACCGTCACGGCAGCGCTATGCAAAGCATAACGATTGTTGTCCAAACATTGGATGTACGCGTCTGTACCCTCGTGATGGGATAGGGGTATCCCCCCAGATGCATGAACACACAATATGCATAAGGTCCCCACTAGTCCTACATTTATCATTAATGAACATAACCCCCTGTCACATTTCATGCTTACATGTCATTCTCATTTTCATTTCTTTACGTATCATGCATGTTCCTAACAGGGTTATGTTTCCATGCAGTTTACCGTATTTCATGTCATACAATTCATGTTATTTACATTCAAATATTCCATACAATCATGCCATAATCATTCAAGAACAACATATCGTCACATGCATTACATATCACATCAAACTAAGCAGCTTACATAGCATACATTCACGTTCACATGATTACGTACTTAAGCACAACAAACTAGCATACAATTTAATGACACGTGCGAATCCACGAGCACGTGCCAACAAACAGCAATTAACGCGTAACCTACGACGGGTGAACCACTTACTTGGTAGGCCTTAGCGGAAGTACTTCCTATAATATAAACGTAAGCTCCTAGCTCCTCGTGAACGTTCTACACTTCCATTGGTGGTTGGTTCCTATTGGTTCATTCGTCACCTTCGTTAGTATTTCACAAACATAATTAATTTCCAACTTGAATTTGTGAAATACGACCTTAAAATGATCTATTTTACCTTAAACACGGTCGAAACTAAGTCGGGAGGGCCGGAATGGTGACAAAAGACTGGAAATAGGTTTCCTGAGTTGAATAAGCCGTCGGAGCCGAGGGGAGCCGCGCTGCAGACGTGCCACGTGGCACAACCAAAGGGCGACGTGTGTGCAACGGTCTCGGGTTGAGGCACGGGTTATCGGATCGCTTGCGGGTTTCGGGTCGTTCGCGGGTGATAGGCCAGCCCGGGCTGAAGGAAAAGTGCAGGTGGGCTGGGCTGAGCGTGTCGGCATTGGACTGGCCTTGCGAGTCTCGGGTCGAGGCTATTGGGTTGGGCCATAACTAGGATTACGCGTTTTGGGCTGAAGCGACTGGGCGGCGGGAACTGTTGGGTACTGAGCTGACCTAAGGTGATTGGGTTCGGTTCGGATTGCGGGATCCAGCCCTCGGGTCGGACTTCGTCTTCTTCCCCCGGTTGCCTGTGCGTTTTTTCGGCGACTTTTCTCTCTCCTTGTTAACGTCGTTTTGACGTCATTTTTCCCTTCTTTTTCCTCCATTCCCGAGTCTCTTCCTCCCCCTAACTCTGTTTTTGGTATTGATTTGGTTTGTAAAGGCCTCACACTCCCGGATCTAGAGAAGTTCGGAAATTTGACGTTCCGTCTCCCTTGCCGACGGTGTTCAACGTATAGGATTACTTTTGTTGCGTAAAATGGAGGTTTTGACGTCGATTTCGTAGGGTTTAGCCTCGCCGAGTTTCGTCGAATTTTCTCTGTCCTCTTCATTTTTCTTTATTTTTTTGTTCTTTGCAGGTTGTTTTGGGGTGGCTGAAGGTCAGGGTTTTCATGCCGGAGTTTCATCAAATTTTCCCAGCCTTCAGCCGCCCTTTGTAGGTCGTGTGCGAATGAAAACTCCGGCGTTTGCCGGATTTTTTGGTTCTGCCGACGTCTTTTTTTTTATCTGATCCGTTACACATGATCACTAAATTGTTGTAAGGACCGGGCTGACTCGATGACTCTAAAAAGACGGGTAAATTTTTCAACAAAATAAAATAACCAAAACTTAAAACATATCAAACATTATATCAAAATAAAGTTTATACAAAGTATTTTAAAACACAACACAACAATTAAAACACAAGTTAAGGGACGACACAAAAGTGTTGAAGGATGACGGGTGAGGTTTGTCTATGACACCTGCGCCAGAGTCCGCTCCCGACCTCGACCAGCTCCTTATTTCCTGAAAAAAATGGAGAATAAGGAATGAGTACAAGACTCAGTAAGCAGCCTACTTGTAGGCTCTTAATCATGTCCTTGATATGCTAGGGTACCACACTTTTGTTTTCTTGTTCTTGTCATAAGTTCTTGTTATGTTTCTTAATTCGTTCTCTAAGACACTCCCCTTAAGATTTACGGTACTAGACATAAACTTGTCAACCTGTGTCCGAGGCTTCATACATTCCAAGCGACAAAGTCTTAATACCTACGCTCAAGGCTTCTTACGTTCCAAGCAGCGTAGTCTAAGTCATACACATGACGTACCGTGGGAGGTCTTAGGAGATTCTTAATTCATGGCTAGGGTAACTTACTCTCTTCTTTCTCCATCGTGGCCATAGGTTCTCCCCATGATAGACCATAAAGGTCACGTAATCGATACATGCATGAACATGGCATAGACCATAAAGGTCACGTGATCGATGCATGCATGAACTTGGCATAGACCATAAAGGTCACATAATCTAACATAGACCATATAGGTCGCGTGATCGGTGCATACATGAACATGGCATCCTGCAAATCATAACATGGCGCAGGGCATCTCATCTAGGTGAGAGGAATGAGGCCAAACATGACATCCTGCAAAGCAAACACGGTGCAGGGCATCCCACCTAGAAGAGGAGAAAGGCCTCCTTAGAAAGCACCGCACGGTGGGAGTTATGAGCCACAATTAGACATGCTTAGAGTAATACCTAGCATTCTTGAATTTTAAGTCTTGAGGACTTTGGTCCCTTATGTTTGAGTGGTACCTAGCATTCTTCTTGTCTTGGTGGTTGTATAGCTTGTTCTTGATTCTTAATCTTATAAGTTTCTAAGATTCTTATTTTCTTGAGGCCAAAGTTGTTATATACATTCGTGATCATATGAACCCATCATCATAACTAGCATGAGTTATTCTAGAAGGTCATAAGTTCATAATGGCCTCCTTAGAGGGTTCTAGAAGGGTCTTGAATCTTGACATGTTTTCTTTAGGTGTTTCGTTAAGTTCCATCTTGGCTTATGTTCCAAACTTGCTCCAACCAACTTGAAATCTTGAGTTTATCCTCGTGTTATATAAAATAAACCTTTTAGGACATGGTTGGTGATTTGGAGCATATTTAGACCTTGAGCTAGGATATGACTTCTTGTTTCGTTTTCAGGAACTAACCCTTAGAGGTTGTCATGACATATATCGTGTTTTAGTCCGGAAAACACTTTCAAAGTAACCCTTAGTTTTCTCCCCATGAGTGCATAGGTGACATTATCACAAACGTGGCATCCTGCTAGCATATCGTGTTGCAGGGCATCTCATTTAGGTGAGGAAAATAATAAGTCCATCATTAACACCTGCTCGTGGTACATATAGCAGGGCATCTCACCTAAAGAGGAATAGGGATTTCGTGGTACACTTCATGATGGGAGATCATCGCCTAAGATATTAGCCTCCAAAGTTCGTCCAAAATCATTTTCTTCGCCGGAGCTAAAACAGGGGATTTCTTATCGGGTAGCCGATTCTAGGGGTTTTCAAGGCCCGATTTCTTAATGGAACCTCTCCCATATCCTTTTATCATGCTATAGGAATTGGTTTGGAGGAACTTCTTTGAGTGTGGGCCCTTAATTTAGAGAAATCATTCTCGGTATGCAAACTCACCCGAAATGCCGGATTTCCGATCTCTTGGGTATCTTGTTCTACAACATTTCTGATGGTGTTAATATAACACATGCGGAAGCAATTTGGATCTTAGGCACTTTTAGAACATCAATTATAGTAAATAACTAGCATGTTCATAAGTATTAAAACTTAATGAGTTTAGATACTAACCTTTTGTAGTTCAAACTCCTTTTCCCTCACGAACCGGTTTTGAACCACCACTAGTGTCTTCTCCACTATCCTCTGGCCTTAGAACGGGATTGTGGAATTCGGTGAGTGACTAAACTTGGGAGGGATTTTTTATATATGAAGAGAGTGTTTGTGAGAGATTTTTTCTCAAGGTTTTTCACCAAGAAGAAGAAGATCTTCCATGTACCATGATCACTCTATTTAAAAAGTCATGTTTGCATGTTCATGCAAATTTGAGTTCACCAAATTTTGACACTCAAAATTCCACTCAAATGTTTGGGACTATGTGGCAAGCATGCATGTTTGAGTTAACCAAATTTTGACACTTAAAATTCCACTCAAACTTGTGGAGTTTATTTAGCAAGCATGCAAGTTTGGTTAAGCCAAATTTTGACACCTCAAAATTCTAACATGTATTTTTCCATTAAATGAAGTCAACATTTTGACTTTCTTCATTTTAATTCAACAATTAATTTGAATAACTAATTTCAAATTAAGGTAACATTAAATGATTAATTAAACTATTTAATTAATATTTAATATTAATTCAAATGCCAATCCCAATCAATTCCGACACATAATTGATTAAGATATTTAAATCTTATTTAAATATCTCAGATTCTCTCTTTTTGTTTAATTCGTAAATAAAACAAAAATGCGGTTAAATATATCGTATATATGTAGCGCATATTCCCTAATTTGAGTTCGAACACTTCGAACTCACTCGTCACACTGTTCTATGGTTTAGTCCGATATGAGCTAGCAGAGGGACCTAATGGACATATAGATCATGGGCTCCAACGATCCGGTTAAACTCATTAACCTGGTTAACCAACATTCGTTAACTACTAGGACACTCCACTATAGCCTAGTAGTTGCACACCCCTCACTATAGATATATTTCTGTCCATTTGATATAAGCATGATTAGTAAGTCGATCCTTCACAGGTTGTTCGTAACTAGAGCTGGATCAATTTACCGTTTTACTCCTGAAGTTACTTCTTGTTCCTTATGTCCCACTGATCCTCTAATGAACAATTGGTTTGTGATCCAACCAGTAAACCGAATTCCTCTCAGGCCAATGAGAGGGTGGGGCCCCTTGTTCAAGACCTGGAGTCAATGCTTAAGGGAACTACCTATCTTCTATCCCTAAAAGTGGGTAGGAGTGAATTCCATCTTGCACCCCACGTCCCCAGCCATTCACCCAGTCTTACCCCTGAAATGGGAGGCCTATTGAGTCGGCGAACTAGAGCCACTCTCACCCATGCAAATCTAAGGATAATTTCGAATAAACAGTTGTTCATGGTTAGCTCAGGATTAAAACTGAGTTACCTAGGTTATCGAATGAAAAGAAAATCAGTCTCAACAGTAAACGACATTATAAAGTGAGAGTGGTTTTCTTCATGGTCCGATCTTATGCAATACTCATTGCATAGGACGCCCCCACTCACATGTCTCCACATGTACAATTTAGTGATCACATTTTTATATCATATACAAAAGTGGGCCGCATCCATAGTGTCCCCAGAATAAGGTACTCAGCCTTATCCTTATACTATAGATCATTTTGACTATATACTTGAACTTGATCCACTCTTATGTCTCTACATATAGTTCAAGTAATCATACTATAGCCAGAGTGTTCTTAGTTTATTGGATTTAGATTAATGATCGTAAAGTTCACTTTATTCAATAACAATCTTTATTGAATAAATAACAATAATAACTTTATTGAAAATAGAATATGTTTTTGTTTACAAACTATGAGTTTTAGGACATAAAACCCAACAATTTCAGCTCTCGATTACTTCATATAACTTGTGGGTAATCTTGTTTAGAAACTATAGGAATAAGTTTGAGGAGAAATGGTGGAGAATGGCTCTCGAATTTGGAAGAAACCCAAGAGTAGGAGACCCACAAACTAAATGCTCATAACTCTCGAATGGGTGCTCGAACTTGCTCGAGTCTTGTTCCATATTCTTGCCCCTACATCAGAATTTATAGGCGGAGCTTAAACCATCATTGAAAGCTCCAGAATCGTCGTGAATTGGAGATTGAACGTTCTGATAATTCGTCGGAAAATCCGCTTCGATCAGGGCTTTACCGACTTTAGTTTTGAATACCAACCGTTGGATGTGATGATTTGTTCGTTGTCTAGATCTTACCCAAATTTGGGGAAGATCCAACGGCTGAGATTTGAGTTTCAGAGATATTTCTCAGATGGTCACGGTAGATGCTCTGATTCTGACCAGAGGGGCATTTTCGTAATTATTCATTCTTCAAGGGGTATTATGGTAATTTGCCACTTTCTGAATATTTTAATATTATTTTTCTGAAAAAATCCATAATTTTTCTTAAAAATCCTTCATCTCATGTTGGTCATATTTCCCTTGTTGAGCATCTTAAAATTCCTTCTAGATAAGGAACTAAAAAAATCCGGGAAGATCCTTAATAATTGGAAAAATGACCTTTTTGCCCTTTTCACTTACTTTTACTTTCCAATCCTTTTCCATAGGTATTAAACTCCTTAACATTACTCGTTGGGTTAAGAATGATTTGCTTGAGATCATCATCCTTGCTTAATCCTTTAATTCCTCCCCTTTTGATCATTTGGGTCTTACATGGGCGATTTATTCTTGTTGGATCTAATTCTTTTCATTTTTGGGGTGTTACAATTGTACATGTGAAGACATGTGAGTGGGGGTGTCCTATGCAATAAGTATTGCATAAGATCGAATCATGAAGAAAACCACTCTCACTTTATAATGTCGTTTACTGTTGAGACTGATTTTTTCATTTGATGACCTAGGTAACTCGATCTTAATCTTGAGCTAACTATGAACTCCTGTTTATTCGGAATTATCCTTAGATTTGTATGGGTGAGAGTAGCCCGAGTTCGCCGACACAATATGCCTCCCATTCTAGGGTAAGACTGGGTGAATAGCTAGCAACATAGGGTGTAAGATGGAATTCACTCCTACCCGCTTTTAGGGATAGTAGAGAGGTTGTTCCCTTAAGTACTGACTCTAGGTCTTGAACAAGGGGCCCCACCCTCTCATTGGCTTAAGAGGAACAAGAAGTAACTTTAGGGGTAAAATAGTAAATTGACCCAGCTCTAGTTATGAACAACCTGTGAAGGATCGACTTACTAATCATGGTTATATCAAATGGACAAAAATATATCTATAGTGAGGGGAGTGCAACTACTAAACTATAGTGGAGTGTCCTAGTAGTTAAGGAATGTTGGTTAACAAGGTTAATGAGTTTAGTCGGTTAATCTCGGATCGTTGGAACCCATGATATGTAGGTCCATTAGGTCCCTCTGCTAGCTCATATCGGACTAAACCTTAGAATAGTGTGACGAGTGAGTTCGAAGTGTTCGAATTCAAATTAGGGAATATACGCTAAATATATACGATATATTTAACCGCATTTTGTTTTAATTATGAACTAAATAAAAAGAGAGAATTGGAGATATTTAAATAAGATTTAAATATTTTAATTATGAATAGGGATTCAAAATCAATACGTGCCGAAATTGATTGGGATTAACATTTGATTTAACGTTAAATATTAATTAAAATTTTTAATTAATCATTTAATATTATTTTGATTTGAAATTAATTATCTAAATTAATTGTTGAATTAAAATAAAAAAAGTGAAAATGTTGACTTGGAAAAATGAGTTAGTGGAATATTGAGTGTCAATATATGGTTTAACAAACTTGCATGTTTGCCACATAATCCCACAAATTTCAGTGGAATTTTGAGTGTCAAAATTTGGTTTAACTAAACATGCATATTTATCAAATAAACCCCACAATTTGAGTGGAATTTTGAGTGTTTGGTAATCTCAGATTTACATAGTAAAGCTATATTTGGGATACTGTTGTTGCCGCAATCAGCAATTCGCCAGGATCTGATAAACTGAACTTTGATGAAATTCGCAAACGAGAAATTGGAAATTCATCTGGTAGTGCTCTCAGTGTTGACCAACGGGGAAGAAGTAAACCGAAGGGCCCAAACAAAGGGCGATCAAAATCAAAGAACTGAGAAAAATCTCCAAATAGACCAAACGTAACGTGTTGGAATTGTGGAGAAAAAGGTCACTTTTGGATAGGTTGTACAAAACCAAAGAAGAAGCAAAATCACAAATCTGGAGATGATGATGATTCTTTAAATTCAGCAGAAGACATTGGGGATGCTCTAATCCTCAGCATGGACAGTTCGATTGAATCCTGGATTTTGGATTCAGGTGCATCTTTTCATTCGTCTCCAAATAAAGAGATGTTCCAGAATTTCAAGTCTGAAAATTTCGAGAAGGTGTATCTTGCCGACAACAAAGATTTGGAGATTAAAGGAAAAGGAGATGTCTGCATAAAAACTCCGGCAGGAAATCATTGGACATTAAAGAATATCAGATATATTCCTGGTCTCAAGAAGAACCCGATCTCTATTGGTCAGTTGGACAGCACAGGTTATGCAACAGAGTTAGGGAAGAGTTCGTGGAAGATTATGAAGGGTGCTACAGTGGTAGCATGTGGCTCAAAATCTGGAACCTTATACACCACTGCAGGGTGTATGAACATAGCTGCTGTTGCTGAGAGTGCTTCAAATTCAAGTCTATGGCACAATAGACTTGGACATATGAGCGTGAAAGGAATGAAGACACTGGCCGCGAAAGAAGTTTTAGAAGGTCTGAAATCTGTTGATGTGGGTCGTTGTGAGAACTACGTTATGAGCAAGCAGAAACGAGTTAGCTTCACAAGGACCGCCAGAGACATAAAGAAAGTGCGGTTGGAAATGGAACCATATGTGGAGCAAGGTTCGACAAAGCAAGTGGGAGTTAAGCTTGAGTTGCAAGAAAACTCACTTAGTGATGTTGTAGTAGATACTCATGAAACTCCTGAAACTACTGCTGAGGAACAGATGTGGAGCATAGTTCCAAGACAATGAAGCAAGTGGGAGTTGAGCTTGGGTTGCAGGAAAACTCACTTAGTGATGTTGTAGCAGATACTCATGAAACTCTTGAGACTACTACTGAGGAACCAGATGTGGAGCAAGGTTCCAAGACCAGGAAGCAAGTGGGAGTTGAGCTTGAGTTGCAAGAAAACTCACCTAGTGATGTTGTAGAAGATACTCATGAAACTCCTAAGACTACTGCAGAGGAATCAACAGTGGAGCAAGTGACACCTGAACTTGTGTTGAGAAGATCATCCAGTACTATCAGAGTACCAGATATGTATGTACCTTCATTACACTATCTGTTGCTGATGAAAGGGAACCACAACCCTTTGGGAGCAAGCCATGGATGATGGGACGTCTAGGCTTAAAAAATGCGTTGTACTGAGGCTGAGTACGAGGCAATAGCTGAAGCTGGAAAGAAGACGATATGGATGACTGACTATCTGAAAGAATTGGGCAAGAAGCAGCACAAAAAGATTCTTTATAGAGATAGTCAGAGTGTCATACAGTTGGTGAGGAGCCTGGTCTATCATTTAAAGATAAAACACGGAAGGCGATACCATTTCACTTGCTGGTTAGTGGAAGATGGTGATGTGTTTTGAGAAGATAGAGGGTGCAAAGAATCCAGCAAACATGTTGACAAAATGTGTTGGTGTTGGAATATTGAGGTTGTGCAAAACCGAAGATATTCATGATCGTTTGAGAATGAAATTCTTGGTTGACTGGATTAGTCTCCGAGTGGGAGAATTGTTAGGATAGGGGTCTGCTGCTTATTTATAACTGAGTCAACTGCTATACATAGTAAAGCTATATTTGGTAAATGACATATAAAGTAAATTGTCATAAATAGTAAATAACTATGTATAGTAAAAAACTATATTGGGTAAAGCTATATATGGTAAATAGTTATATATAGTAGATGGTTATATCTGGTAAAGCTAAATATAGTAAGCTAAACCATATATATATCCCTCGGGTAGAGCTTTGAAAATGTACTTTATGTATTCTCTGTATTCTCTCTTACTGTACATACTTGAAGTCATCAGTATAAATCATTTAGCCAGAATTCTCCTTGCATTTTCTCTATCATGTTCTTTGTGTTCATCTAGATCGAGTGTGTGCGTTGTTGTGCGATCCTAACAAACACTAGGGGTGGTTCGAAACCGGTTCGTGAGGAAAAATGAATTTGAACTACAAAAGGTTAGTATTCAAACTCATTGAGTTTTAATGTTTTTGAACATACTAGCTAATTTACTATAATTGATGTACTTAGAGTGCCTAAGATCTAAATTGCTTCCGCACGGGTTATAGTAACATCATTAGGTCGTTGGTTGTCTTAAGGTCCATGAGGAGAGACTTTGTGGCTATGAAGACAAAGAGAAGAAAAAAAACCTCTTACTCACACATGAGGAGTGGCTCGCACGGACGAAAAAGAATGATGCAGCTGACTATTTTTTTTCAAGTACAAGAGAGCATGACAGCCATAACAAGGAAAACAGAGGTCGTGGACGTGGTCGCGGACATGGTCGTGGCCGTGGTGACAGAAGAGTCTGTGACAATACCTCAAAAATTCATGACATTGTCAACCCTTAGAAGGACAAGAGAATGATCAAGTGTTACTCTTGTGGAAAATATGGGCACTATATGGTAGAGTGCCGCAAGAAGAAGCGAGATGAGGAGGCAAATCTCACACTCATGCAAGATCAAAGCCCGCACTGATGTCGGCCGAGAAGATGCCCAACTTGTTGATGCTCAATGAAGAAAAGGTTATGGCGAAACTTCTCACAAAAGGAGAAGACGAGTGGAGACCAACATGTGGTACCTTGACAACGGAGCAAACAACCACATGATCGAAGATCGAACAAAGTTCAAGGCGCTTGATGAGAAGCTCATTGGAAACGTGATATTTAGCGATGGATCAATTGTACCAATCCAAGGCAAAGGGATCCATCTTGTTCAAGTGCAAAAATGGCGCAAACGTTTATTGAACAAGGGATAATGAAATGAACCAAGACATCAATCATGCAATATAAAGTTTAAGAAAAATGTGAAGAAAATATTGTCAAAATTATCAAAAGATGTGTCAATTCATGTCACATGAAGAAGAATCAAGTTTCATTGTTATAATTTGGGTGGATCATAATGGTGAGTTATGGTGTTTATTTAATGTATTTTAAGGCTTATTTACATAGTAGTTAATTATAGCTATAATGTATACCTAGGGACTAACTATGATCCTAAAATATAGTTACAACTCTTCGAATGACTCATGGAAGATTAAGAGTTTTTATTTTGCCATGATATCCATATAGACCTTCCCCCCGTAGCATCTGACGATGCGTTAGTACATTTAGCTCGACGACCAGGCCAAAGAGGTACGTATATGAGCCCGCCTTATCGGTCCATGTGCGCGTTCGTGGGTCATTTGTGGGTGAAATACCACACATCCAACCCTACCTGGATTGGAAAGAGTTCAAAGCCATGCTATATTGTTTTTAAAGTATAGGCCCCATCATGTATGTATGTGTTTGTTTTACCTAACCCCAACCGTGATGCCATTTACTTAGTATTTCTTAAAATACTCAAGCCATATGCTACTTTTATATTTCACGTAAAGTTAAAGCGTTCATGCACAGATGACGGTGATACTGGAATGACCATAAAAACTATATGCATGGTTTTTTCTTTAGTAGTTTCATACGTAATTTGGAGCTTTTGTTTTTTAAGTGAAATTTATGTTAATCTTTTTTTTTGTTTTGAAGTTGATGTTATTTTATTTCTTATTTTTCAATTTAACATATAAGTTTTTCCCCCTAAGTTAATAAAGGCTTTTGCATGCAGTGACACTTAACGCCACTAAAAAGCTTTAAATAGTTGCTAGTTGATAATTAATTTAACTTAAACCTGCATATTTGATGTCAGTAACAGGGTTCATTCAGTTTTGATTATTAATTTCCAAACATGATAATTAGAAATGCATCCTCCAAACGTGGAAAATATGTGGGAAAATATGATGGAACACAAATATGGTGCAACATAAACTGTCTCTATCGTTTTCTGGTTCAAACAATTTGGTCCAAACTGTTCTGCAATTTATGAGCTGTCCATCTCATGTTCTTGAAATTACTATTTGTTTTTCCTTCACAATGTGCGGTTCATGTAATTTAAAATACATGTTTTCATTTATATTTCTAACTTTTATCGTCTACAATATAAATATAAATACAACTATCATAACTTCGGTTCTATGAACTCAGCGATGTCATCATCTGTGTACGAATATCTTACATTAATCGGAAAGGAAACAGCACATGACTTGAGTATTTAAAAATATTCAATAAGTAACTCCACTATTAGGGTCAAGAAATGTAAACGTATGCAATCATGTTGGGACCTATTCTTTTATTATCATCATGATCTTAGTCACACTTTACAATCCTGGCCGATTGGATGTGCATTACTCCTCTATACACGGCCCACGTGTGTATATGTACCCCTAGACCTTGCCTTCGACTAGCGTACACTCACATGGCCAGAAAAGTTGTAGAGGGAAGGAGCGTGCATAATATTATAGTGGACATAATACCATAATTTACGCATCCATACCCATCGTAAGGGAGAAGTATTCAAATGCACGTGATACACAAGATGAATGAAGTCTCCATAGTTTTCAATCATGCATGTAAGTATGATACAAGTCATATCTCCATTGGTTTAGAAACATAATTTTCTTGAATAGTTTACATAACTTAACAATATTTTATAAACGTGAAATGTACATGTTAATGTGCATGACATAAAGTATAGAGGTTATAATGCATCATACAATATGGAAGTCATCACAAGATATATAACATAATTTGTCATCACATAGCATAACATCATGCACGTCAAACTGTAATGACCCTAATTTCTTATTAAAAACAAGGTCGTCACTGCATGTATGACATGTCTAATATGCTGTGGAAAAGTTCAATTAAATCATTTCGTAAACGATGTCATGAACTTACATGTTCGTAAAATCTATTTCAAATAACAGTAACCATCAATGAAAATTTCAAAAACAAAATAAAAAAAAGTTCAAAGTAACAAAACCGCTCTAATATAACCTAAGGGCAACAATATAAACATAAATGCAACTATCCTACCTTCGATTCTATAGCCTTCACAACGATGTCATCATCCGTAAAGATATACCTTACCTTTACTTGAAAAATAAGAATAACACATGTCTTGAGTATTTTAAGAAATAGTGAGCAATATTGGGGTTATGGAGTGCAATCACATGCCATCATGATTGGGACATATCTTTCCATCAACATCATGGTTTTTCTTTTACTTTTCAGTCTCTACCAAATTAGATGTGCAATACTTCTCTACACACGGTCCATACATGCGCACATGGACCCTAAGGTAGGCTTCTATACATACCCTCTAGACTTGGCCTTCAACTAACGCACACTCACGCGGTCAAAAAAGCTATAAAAAGAAAGGAGCACATATAATATCCTAGTGTACATAATATCTAGTGTACTTACTAACTATAATAGAGATGTATCATGATCCACATGACATACAAAATACATGAGGTTCCCAATTTTTTAAATCATGGCATATATGTATGATGCAAGTCATACCTCTGTTCTTTTCATAAACATAACTTTTTGAATCACATATGTGGCTTAACGTCTCATAGACCTGAGTGAATATACTTACATAGTATGCTTGGCATAACATGTAGAGGTTTCATTCATGATGCAACATTGAGTTCACAAAAAGATCCATAACATAACATAATCATCTCAGGATATAAATTATAACATAGCATGAACATAACATAATACACGTCAAACAATCACAAAACACAAAACATATTCAACTTGGGTTTTTAAGCTTACTTTTGACGAAAATTTTTAGGTTGAGCTTTATGTAGTTTGATTTCACCTATTTTATCTCATCAACTCAGAAAATTGAACTTAAAATCTAAACATGGGGCCAATAGAACTTAATTACTTATAACAATCATAAATAATTATTTATGATCAAATATTACAAGAACAATAGCTTATGTTGAAATTTTCCGTCTTCATTAGATCAAAAATACTTTTGGGGTAATCCAAACCCGATAAAATTAGCTAAAAGGGCAAAGTTTGGCCGAATAGAAGCCATCGTGTTGAAGACAACCACTTACACAAATTGATGACTTGGAACAACTGGAGTCGACTGCTGCGTCGATTTTGCTAGAAAGATACTCGCAAAAGTCACATAAATTGGCTTCATTCTCTCTTTGTTTATCCCATTAAGCGTGCATCTTGAAATCAATGTTGTGCATGCTACAATATCAATTGGACCTTTTCACATCCTTGCATTTGAACTATATATCAACTCACCAAAGAAACAAATGCTAGCCACACTCATCAACCCATTTCTGTACATATTCATTATAACAAACAACTTGTTGTAGCTTGTGGGCATCCACATTTTGATTATATTAACAACAATGTATTAGTCACTCAAGAATCCAACTTCAACCCACAATAAACAAGTTCATAAACAAGTCCGTGAACTTCTGTACTTAACTCAAATATTATGTAATGGCCTAAATTCACCATTAGTAGATATTATTTTTTTTAGACTTTTCATTTCGGACTTTCCTTCAAAAAATTAAAAAAGCGTCTGTTAGGAAAAAGTTTTCACACTCTTGTAAAGAATGCTTCGTTCTTCTCTCTAACCGAGGTAGGATCTCACATATAACCTAAAGGCACAACAAATACACTACAAGCAAAGGTTACAAAATTCGGATAAGATTTGATGGCATCTTCATTTCTCACATAACCATTCAGCATAGCAGGAAAGAAGGATTACTTAGGATGGTTGGAGTCTTACGTTAAACAATTAAGGAAAGATCATGGGTATACAAGTAAATGGCACTATCTCAATAGGTTCACGCCTTTTCGAAAAACAAAAGTAAAGTCATGAAATGTTAAATTGAAAGTGAAAAATATCATACCAATGTGGATTTCCGTTATTCACACCTTTTGTTCGTTTAAAAAATTAAATATAAAAAACCATAAAAGTTAACGTCCAAAGTAAGTTTACTCTTATCATTATATCAAAAATAAAATTTAGATCCCAATAAAAAACACCCAAAACTCTAAACAAATGACATGTAAATTCAGAAAATATGGTAAGCATACTACAAATTAACCTAAATTTTATTATAATACTTGGAGTGCTCACCTTTCACTCCCTTAATTTGAAGAAATGCAACATTGCGTGTATGCTTTTTCCAAAAAATGTGTTCGCAAACAAAGAATATTCAACGTGTATACATTGAACACAATAATCTAAAACAAACACAAATCTTAAATACTAATATGTATACATCGAACCCACACAATATCCTTAATGTGTATTATTGGCTGATATGAAACACATGCATTCTTTAACAAACAAATAAAAATTAAGTTTATGAGTTTGCTCGATTATATAACTTTAAATAAACATCTCATTATTAAGTTGACACAAAAATATATGTCAATATCATGCGTGATAAATTAATGATCGTTGAAAATTTATAAAGATTATCAGACATTTTATAAAATAATCTCCACGAAAAGACTCATATTAACCCACATAATTTAAGATGAATTGAATAAAGTAACAGAAGTTAATTACCTATGAAATTCAAACTTTAACATAGTTATGTCTTTTTAAAGAAATAAGAAATAAGAACAGTTATAAAAATGTGTTACCAAACTAACCATAAAACTCCAAAGATTAAAATATAAAGTAACGTTATCTTACATATTTTTCATTACTTCCTTTATTTGTGTACATTATTTGTGTACTCAAAATATATATATATATATATATATATATATATATATATATATATGTCAAAGGGTTGAAAAATAGAGACAATGATGTTCTTGAAAAAAAGCATCAACATCATTAAATATAATCCTTTAATTATTTCAAAATATTTTATTATTAATATAATTTTTACATTAATTAATATAGATATTTCTTTTATCTCAAATATTATTTTTTTAATGAATATTAATTTAGTCTTATATCATTTTGAATCAATCAAATAAACAAATATAAATGTTAATTTAGTCTTATATCATTTTGAATCAATCAAAGAAACAAACATAAATGTTAATGAAAGAAAAAATTAAATATGAGTAAACCTTAAATATTATAGTACGAGCCTCCAAAATTTTAAAAGTTTCCATCATACTTCTAATTTGATCTCGTTGTTAATACTATGTATTAAAATGGGTAGAGATTTTTTTAATGATGTTATCAAAAGTTGAACAAATACAAAGTATCAGTGGGATATGATAATGAACGGTCATGTCTGAGAGGAGACATGATATGAAAGTTAGGGTGGAAGATTTGGTGTTATGTGTAAAAGTGATTGGTTTGGTAGCTTTGTCATGGGAACAATAACTTGCCTTATATTTCCACTAAACTAGTCTACATAATCATATGAATCAACCAAAGAACTTAATTAAACTACATAGATGAGTTTTATTATGAATGTATTTCTTATTTCTATCTCAAATTTATACAAATATTTGTCGGAGACTATTTTACTACTGAATAGAGTCGCTACTGTAAGCATGACGTGACCCTTTTATGCAAAAACATTCATTTAAAATAATTCATAAAACGATGTTATGGACTTAAACATTCACATTACTACCCTTAAAACAAAACAACAAACATTAATTAATGTGAAGTATAAATAAATCAAATCAAATATGAGATTAAAATGATGCCCTCATCTAACCTAAGAGTTACGAAATAAATACAATGTAACTATTCTAATACAAATTTCATGGTCTTCAATGCGATACCACTGTCATCCGTGCAAGGGTGTCTTGCCTTTACCTAAAATACAAGAATAGCACAAAGCTTGAGTATTTTAAAAAGTATTGAGTAAGTGACCTTACTATTGAGGTCGGAGAATGCAAGCACATACAAAATGATGGATCTATCATTTAAAATCGTCTTTTCTTAGGGGACTTTTCAATCCGGGCAAATTGGATGTGTAGTACTTCTCTACTCACCATCCACACGTGTGAGCATGGACCCACCAAGTGGGCTCGCACACCCCCGGGCATGCTTGTCGGGCTAGCTTCTTTGGGTTGTTGCCGGACACCCAGAAGGAATAACGACCGCCATAGTATCATGGTAAGCATGATGGTCATTCAAGTCTCATAGTGTATGCAAAAGGGAATTATCCTGATGCATGTGAACATACAATTATGCATGAGGTCCCCATATTTTCATCATGACATAATGAATCATGCAAGAGAACCCCAGTCTTTCATCAGGTATGATATGCATACATAAACTCTCATAAATCGTTTCATTCATAACATAACTTTCAAATCATGGCACAGGGGTTATGCATCTCATAACATAACATAGCTTATCATAACATTGCAAGATATTTCATTTATATCATATAGCGACAATAACAATCACATATGAAAACATATCACACAAATGACACATTCGTTATAAGGGTGTAAAAACCTCTCTCTAAGAGACACATTTTAAAAACTTTGAGGGGAAGCTCGAAAGGAAAAACCTAAAGAAGAGAACAAACAATACCTGTTAGCGGTGGACTTAAGATGTTACCATTCAAATTAGTTTTCCGTTCAAATTATGAGAATGTGACAAAAAAAGAGGAGGAAGTGGAGGATAGTAATAAGGGAATGATGTCAGCAGGCAAAGACAACAACCCTACTGTTAAGGATAGTTGACCGTTCATTATAAGGCAAAAACAACAACCTTACATTACGGCTTACCATATTTGCCATTTTATTAAAGGCAAATATATTGTATTCATTTTTTATTCTTTCCTTTTATTATTATTTTCATATTATTTGTAATTTACCATATTTCTGTACTCTGTAAATAATTATAAATAAGAGAACTCTCACCACCATTTAGACGGGGTGGATTCAGCAAACATTTACATGGTATCAGAGCCCTTTCGGTTTAACAACCCTGATCTTTTCTTCTCTATGGCTTCTGAATCCTCTTATCATCTTCTTTCTTTCAATACTCAAATCCATATGATCACCATCAAACTTTCTTTCTCCAATTATCTTCTTTGGAAAAGTCAACGTCTCCCACTCTTTGAGAGTCAATACATGCTAGGCTATGATGATGGAACTATGGTTCCACCACCTCACTTTGAACCAGAAACCTCCTCAACACTCAACCCTAAATATTTGGCGTGGAGAGCAGCCGATCAATGACTTCTCTGTCTCCCGCTCTCCTCTCTCACTAAGGAAGCCATGGCTGCTGTCATTGGTCTCTCTACTGCACGTGATGTTTGGCTTGCGTTGGAAACTACGTTCAGCCATCATTCAAAAGCTCGTGAACTGAGACTCAAGGATGACTTGCAGTTGATAAAACGTGGCACCAAACCTGTCGCTGAGTATGCCCGTGCCTTCAAAAAAAATTTGTGACCAACTTCATGCCATTGGTAGACGCATCGAGGATATTGATAAAGTGCACTGGTTCCTTCGTGGACTCGGCACAAATTTTCAGTTTTTTCTACTGCTCAGATGGCTCTCACCCCTATGCCCTGTTTTGCAGATTTAGTCTCTAAAGCTGAAAGTTTTGAGTTGTTCCAGCGTTCCCTTGAGTCCTCTGACTCCACTCCTACAGCATTCACAGCCACTAATCGTGGTCGCATCTATGGAAGCCACCCTGCTTCCTTTAGCAACCAGCGAGGTCGTTCTTATTCTCACAAAAACAACTCTTCCAATCAAGGACGAACCCACTCAGGTCAGGGTCGTCGACCACCTCACTGCCAATATGCGACAAAGAGGGCCATTATGCTGACTGCTGCAACCAACGGTATGTTCGACCTGATTCTTCTTATGTTCACCTTGCTGAAGCCTTTAACACATCATGTTCTATTACTGGACCCGATTTTGCTGATTGGTTTCTGGACACTAGGGCTTCGGCCCATATGACTGCCGACCCATCTATTTTGGACCAGTCTAACAATTACACGGGTAAGGACTCTGTGATCGTAGGAAACGGTGCATCCCTACCCATTACCCACACTGGTACTCTTTCTCCTGTTCCAAATATTCACTTATTAGATGTCTTGGTTGTCCCTCACCTCACTAAAAATCTTCTTTCCATAAGTAAATTAACGTCTGATTTTCCTCTCTCCATTACATTTACTAATAATCTTATTACTATCCATAATTGTCAAACAGGAAGGGTGGTAGCAATCGGTAAAAGAGATGGAGGGCTATATGTGCTGGAGCGCGGCAACTCTGCTTTTATTTCAGTCCTTAGAAACAAATCTTTACATGCTTCATATGATTTATGGCACATGCTCGTCTGGGTCATGTGAATCATTCTGTTATTTCTTTTTTAAATAGAAAAGGTCATCTTTCTCTTACGTCTTTATTGCCTTCTCCATCATTATGTAATACTTGTCAGCTTGCAAAAAGTCACCGATTGCCTTATTCCCGCAATGAACGTAGGTTGTCTCATGTGTTAGATCTTATTCATTGTGATCTTTGGGGTCCTTCTCCCGTCAAATCAAATTCGTGTTTTCTTTATTATGTTATTTTTATTGATGATTATTCTCGATTCACTTGGCTTTACCCTTTAAAATTTAAATCTGATTTCTTTGACATTTTTCTTCAATTTCAAAAATTTGTGAAAAATCAATATTCTTCTCGTCTCAAGGTATTTCAAAGCGATGGAGGCACCGAATTTACTAGCACTTGTTTCAAAACTCATTTACGTAATTCTAGCATCCACCATCAACTCTTGTCCATATACACATGCTCAAAATGGTCGTACTGAGAGAAAACATCGTCATGTGACTGAGATTGGCTTGGCCCTTCTCTTTCACTCTCATCTTTCTCCTCGTTTTTGGGTTGATGCCTTCAGCACTGCAGCTTATATTATCAACCGGTTGCCTACTCCACTTCTTGAAGGTAAGTCACCCTTTGAACTCTTTTATGGCTACACTCCACATTATGACAATTTCATCCCTTTGGTTGTCGTGTTTATTCTTATTTGCGTGATTATATGCCTAACAAGCTTTCTCCCTGCAGCATTCCTTGTATTTTTTTGGGTTATAGTCCTGCTCATAAAGAATTCCGCTATCTTGATCCCGCCACCATTAAGCTATATATCACCCGCCATGCTCAATTTGATGAAACTCACTTTTCTACTATCCCTAGCTCCCAGGCCCAACCTCTTTCCTCTATTCATATTTCAAATTTCTTGGAACCACATCTTTATCATATTAATTTTTCCCCCTACAACTTCATCATCGCACATTTCTTGATCCAGTTCATCCCCGTGTGATATTTGTTATGACCTTTTGGATGAGTCTATGTAGGTTGATACTTCTCTTTCAGGTTCCACTTTGCCACGCTCGACTTCTAATTCGACCTCTATTGAACCTACTGTTGATTCCTCTTCTTTGGGCACTCATCCTATGATCACACGAGCCAAAGCTGGTATGTTCAAGACTCATCATCCAGCAAATCTTGTGATATGAACCACGGCCAAGGAATTTCCATACCTCAAGGTCCAATTACAAGGACGAGAGCCAAGAAGCTACAACAAACCTTATACAGATATATTCAAGCTATGGTGAGCTCATCAAAAGAAATTCTAGAAGACGCTGGAGACCTCCCTTATATGTTGTGCAAAGTTGAGGTTCAAGAGCGAGATGAATTAAATGCACTTTAAGTTGCATTTAATGAACTCCGCTGAATTTATGAAACTAGTCCAAGGATGACTAATAAGCACATTTTATTAATTGCATTATTTAATTATAGTTTAACTATTTGTTTGTCATATTTAAGCTAGTTTTAAATATAGAAGTTAAGGTTATATTGTAACCCACATAGGTTACTATATTCCACCATTAACTAGCCATTTTAATATGGAGGTTATGAATATTTCTCATTTACTAGCCCATTTAATTTGGGAGTTATGTATGACATACGTTAAGGTTGTAAAGGCTATATAAAGTCTTCTTTTCTTTGATTAGACATCAGATTTTGGAATTAAGAATAGAATTTCTATTTTTGCTTTGTTGAGAGCTAAACTTTCTTTGCAAATTCTTATGTTTAGAACTTGCATGTAGAGTCATTCAAGTGGTATTGATCAAATCTGTTGTGGAGTGATTCGAATCACGAGTTTAGAAACGAGTTTTCTTTACTCTTGATCTTGATCATCAAGGTAATCCGTTCCATACTTTCCCTTGGGTTTATTTTCATATCATCTTGGTATTTTGGGCTCACCTAGACTTCTTTTTGCTCTTCTTGCATCCTCTGAGCCAAAAGAATTCAAATCTGCGGCTAAGAATCCTGCTTGGGTGGCTGCCATGGATGAAGAAATTCGAGCGTTACAACAACATGATACTTGGACTTTGGTTCCTCGCCCTGCCAATACCAACATCGTGGGCTCTAAATGGGTGTTTCGTATTAAATATTTGCCTGATGGATCTGTCGAGCGTTTCAAGGCTCGTTTTGTTGCCAAAGGTTATACTTAGGTTCCTAGTCTTGACTACACTGACACTTTCGGTCCGGTTGTCAAAGCTACCATTGTCCGTGTTGTGCTCTATATTGCAGTCACAAATAAATGGCCTCTTTGACAACTTGATGTCAAGAATGCTTTTCTCAATGGAACTCTTATTGAATGTGTTCATATGGAACAACCTCCTGGGTATATTGATCCTCGTTTTCCCACTCATGTTTGTCTATTAAAAAAAGTTCTCTATGGCTTAAAGCACGCTCCTCGTGCTTGGTTTCAACGTTTTAGCTCATTTCTTCTCACACTTGGGTTTTCTTGCAGTTGCGCTGACACGTCCCTTTTTATCTTTCATCAGCAATCTAACCTTATCTATTTGCTTCTTTATGTTGATGACATTATTGTTACCGGCAACAACTCATCTCTTATTGACAGCTTTACTCGCAAGCTTCATTTTGATTTGCTACCAAAGATTTGGGTTCTCTTAGTTACTTTCTTGGTCTTGAAGCTTCACCCAATTCTGATGGTCTCTTTATTAGTCAGTTAAAATATGCTCGAGATATTCTTACTCGTGCTCAGTTGCTCGATAGCAAACCAGTCCACACTCCCATGGTTGTTTCTCAACACCTGACTGCTGATGGTTCTCCTTTCTCTGATCCTACTCTCTATAGATCTCTTGTTGGTGCCCTTAAGTACTTGACTTTTACGCATCTAGATATTGCCTATGCTGTCAATTCTGTTAGTCAATTCTTGCATGCCCCTACCGCAGATCACTTTCTTGTTGTCAAATGTATTCTTCGCTATGTCAAAGGAACACTCCACTTTGGTCTTACCTTTCGTCCATCCACTGTTCCTAGTAACCTAGTTGCTTATTCGGATGTTGACTGGGCTGGTTGTCCCAATACCCGTCGTTCTACACCCGGCTATTCTATTTATCTTGGTAACAATCTCGTTTCTTGGAGTGCAAAAAAGCAACCTACTATCTCACGCTCCAGCTGTGAATCTGAGTATCGTGCTCTTGCCACAACAACTGCTGAACTTCTTTGGGTTACGCATCTTTTGCATGACCTCAAGATCCCTATTTCACAACAGCCTTTACTCTTATCTGACAACAAAAGTGCTATTTTTTTTAGCTCTAATCCCGTTTCTCACAAGCAGGCCAAACAAGTTGAACTAGATTATCATTTCCTTCGAGAACTTGTTATCGTTGGCAAACTTCGCACACAATATGTACCCTCTCATCTCCAAGTTGCTGACATCTTCACAAAAAGTATTTCTCGACCTCTCTTTAAATTTTTCAGATCCAAGCTTCACATTCGTTCAAATTCGACGCTCAACTTACGAGGGAGGGGGGTGTTTAGGATAGTTGACCGTTCATTATAGATATTTGTCTTACATTACGGCTTACCATATTTTCCTTTTTATTAAAGACAAATATATTGTATTCATTTATTATTTTTTTCTTTCCTTTTATTGTTATTTCCATATTATTTGTAATTTACCATATTTCTGTACTCTCTAAATGATTATAAATTACAGAACTCTCACCACCATTTAGGCGTGGTGGATTCAGCAAACATTTACACCTAGTCTGCACACCAATTCAACAAAAGTCACAATCGAACCTAGAATGGACAAGGAAAAACAGAAGTAAAGAGACAAACACGTGCATGGGTTTGGGCTCAGCTTTTACCTTTCAAAAGCAGCCTTTTTGTTGTATTATCTGACAATTTGGCTCCGCAATCTGGGATGGAGCAATGGGAGCTATTTATGGATTGGCCAACTTGGTCGTTTTAATTTGGATTCGTTGGGGAAATTTTGTCATTGTCGTTTGTGTTCAACGAATCTTGTCCCTCTACATCACAAACACCTTCCACATAATTCCAAATTAATGCTTAGCCAAGTGGATATATGATATTGTGCCAAACCTTTTCCTACTTTATATTCATATTTAACTACTTCTTGTATTATGGTTGTATGGAAATGGTTGAAATGAAGAGGGACGTGGTGACAGCTGAAAATTTAAATTGTAAGTTTAAAAAAGAGGTGGTAGCCGTTGGTCATATGCTGTGGCTAGCGGCCTCCATAGTAAAAAGAATACACATAGAGGGATAGAGGATTGATAGAGGAAGGAGATGAGCCGCCCACCTACTTGGATTCATTCATTACTTCAATAGATTTCGGGACGATTGGGTAGTGACATACGCATGTACCACAAGGTAACTCGCTTAGGCCACAGGGTTCAGGGGTGGTGGAGAGTTGACACCATACCATCCCCTTAAGGTACATTTTGAGACAGTTCCAATCATTTTCGGGTATCTAATTGACACCATGGCCATTTATATTTCATATGGACAGACTTGACTTCAAAGTTGCATACCCAATTTCTCTTTGGAACACCGACTTTCGAGGTTAAAGCCCGTGGCCCTTCAACAAGCCTATCTTTGACACTCATGTCTACTCGTGGCACTCATCTTGCTTATGCCTCGTCTTTTCTTCAATACCCACTCTGTGTGGTGTGTGTTCGATGTTGCACCGTCCTTCTCAGTAGCATCATGACACTCGTCTAACCCCTCACGTGGTCGGATGGGCACCACTTGAGGATCGCCGATTTTGTTGTCACAACGTGAGGGTCACAACCTACTCTTTTCATAGTATGGTTGTGACACCGAGCGCAGGTTTAGAAAGGCCATCGACCATCAATCATTCCCATCTGTCATGCAATTTTTAAAAACATTACTATCCACATGGTTAAAAAATATTAACAAGATATTTTTCTCTTCATTGATACATGAATATGTGTTCCACATGCACTTCTTAACCAGTATATGGAAGTGGAAAGAACGGTTTACGAAGTCATAAAAAAATTCAGACTCTTAATATATCACATTTTTTTTTGTCATCCCACCTAAACCATATTAAACATTGGAACAATTTGTTACCGACTAGAGGAGGAAACTTAGAACATCAATCTAGATATAACGTATAAAGAAAGCTTAATACATTTTTTTCTTAGTCCGTAGTAGAGGCATATAATTTTTCTGCAAGAAACAAAGTAAAATTATTAAATATTAACAACTTGATCATTTCCATACTTAATTGAGGGAGAAAAAACCAATGGAATAAATTTTTTTAAATAAAAGATAAATAACAGAGGAAATGTCCTTTTCTAAAAATTTCCTTCCCTTTTTCTAGCATATTTTAAAAAAAAATGCAATACTCAAATGCTATAATAAGCTTTTCTAAAAATTTCCTTCACATATTTTCAAAAAAAAAAAAAAAAAAACAATATTCAAATGCTATAAAAACACATTTTTTTTTTTTTTGTATGTAAGCAGTGGCGCTCTTGTATTATTTCTTTATTTGGAAAGCATAGGAAGAACGGATGAAGTTCAATAGAACCAATGAACCTAAACCCATCTTCTTCTTCTTATTTTTCATTATCTTCATATTGTCCGTGCTCTTGTATTATTTCTTTATTTGGAAAGCATAGGAAGAACGGATGAAGTTCAATAGAACCAATGAACCTAAACCCATCTTCTTCTTCTTGTTTTTCATTATCTTCATATTGTCCTCAGACAACACTAGGCGCTACTCATCTACTGAATCTGGCCATGCACATGTCTAGGTAAATTTATTTTAGTTCCAATATTATAATGGCTGATTCATCACCTTCCTCATATATTTTCTTACAAAAAAATACCTATTCTATTTTTGCAACTAAATCAAGTGTTCTAACTAAAAAAAGTCTAATGCATTATACTATGCCACCCCATCGCTAATCATGAAGATCAGGAGTTGACCTTGCCAAGAAGAGGATTGGGTGGGCCGGGATCGTCGCCGCCAAACTGCGCCTCAAAGCGTGGGAGCTGTATGCCCTGCACTACGGTTCTTGTGTCGGTGCCGCCAGGACCTCCAGGCATCAGTGATGATTTCTCGAAAGTCTGGAGATGCAAATGTGGGAACAAGCTCTACATGCCTTGATCGAAAAAGGCATGCCCCCCGGGCATGTATGCTCTTATATGTTACTTATCCGCCGATGAGCCGAAATAGACAAAGTGGGTCTGTTTCATTAAAAATACAACTTAAACTATGCTAGAAAGATAATTAATAAAAAAATTTAACTTACTAAGTAAATCAATTACGCACCGAAAAGTTTTCTATTTTTTTAGATAGACAAAACTTAATGTAATTGAGACGAAGACGTGAATGAATTGTAGACTTAGAGATCTTACCTACCTTCGAGTTTAAAATAATATATTTTATGAATTTAAAATAATATAAAATATGAAACGTTTTTATAAAATATAATATAGTAGTAACATCCGTGAATGTTATATTCTATAGTATGTCTTTTATCATATTGTATATTGAATTTATACCAAAAGTGCTAATGTTGAGTACATGTTAATGTGTATATTTTAGTCCATGATATATATTTATCGTAATGTATGTCGAGCTTTATAAAAAAGTATTGATATTTGTATGGTATATATTTAAGTACACATCGTTCCGTACATTATACCCGATAGTATATAATTTATTATTATAATATATATACAAATAAGATTACAAAATAAGCCGCGACAGAAAAAATAAATGAATTAAACATTGAAAATAAAACAAAAAGGAATCGTTAATTTATTAATTTAAGAGCGAATGAATGAATAAATAAATAAATAACAAATGAAATGGAAAATGGGCATTTACAAAAAGAAATCGGGTGGATTAGAGCCAGAAAAATTAAAGGAAAGAATGTTAGATAATTCACTCCAACAAATTGCTTCATTTATAGCATTTTGTTATATTATTTTTAAAAATAATGTAAGAAAAAAACACCCATCAGTATTTTTACTTTCAATTGGCACACCATAAGGGGACTCACACTCCTACTCCCACTTCTCTGTTTTATTTTTGTTATTTTCAACCTAACACCACTAAATTGTATCTATCTCAGATCTCTATCATTCTTTCTCATTTCAATTTCAACTTTTCAATTTCATCATCTTTTCTTATTGTTTTAGTCTTCTATAATAGATTTGTAGGTATTGGTCAGAAAGTGCAAAAGTACCGAAAGCACCAAAAGCCAACCATTATTGAAAGCCATGAAAAACTTAGTAGGTTGCTTCCTTTTTCATGGCTACTAGTCTTTTGTTGCTGATATTAAAGTTTTGTCAGAAACTCATTTGACCGAATCTTGCTCGAGGTTTCCTTCATTCATCACTTCATTTCTTTTAGAAATTTTCTTCTTTACGATCTCTATTAGGGTTTCGTTGGATGTTGCTCAACTAGGTTTATCGTATCAAAAACAAACAATTATTAGCCAACCACTAAATCTATTTCTCATTTCTTAAACATTTGGATGGATACTTCTTTCTTTTTATACTAGGGTTTAGGTTTCTCGGTGTTTTGATGTTTGGCTCTCTCTGTTTACATTTTCTCAATTGATTTCAACCGTCGGTTTTGGAGTTTTGGAAGTTGATGCTTTTGATTAATTTAAGAGATTTAGATAGATTCAAGGGTGTAATTCTCATAGAATTTTGTTCTTTTTTGTTTTCTTTGTAGAATTTGTTTTACTTCTTTGACACCAACCTTTAGAGCTTAGGCTCTGTTTCAACCTTTTGTGAGTTATACTTTAGTAGATCTTCCAATTTTGTGGGCATCGTTTTCCTTATGTTTGTTTCGATTTATCAACATATCATCTTTACAGATCGAAGTTCCAAAGTTATGCTTTTAGCAAATTTAAACACTTTCTTTCTCTTAATTGGTCAAATGTGTCATCTTTCTCGCTTTCATTCTTTGCTACTCAGAGTGAAGCTGTCATATTATAGAAGAATAAGAGGATGAATTCAAGTTATGGACTACTTCCTCCAATTAGAGGACCAAATTAAAGCTTTTATTACTCCTTACTAAACCATTTCATTTAAAAAGACTTCATTTTTTTTAGTGATATCAATTATTTATTCACACCATACAGACTTATCAATGTATAAATTATTTGATTCCATTATTATTTAGCTATTAGTAATGGTAAAGAAAAGATCAGTAAAGAAGTTTCTTTATTGGCTAGAGGCTTTATGAGAATCGGATCAATATCAATGTATAAATGATATTTGCACCATATCAATGAGTGTTGGTTTACAATTTATTTATTGTAAAGCTTTATCTAATGGTTGTTGAGTTGCACTGATTGTTAGTACGTTTTGATAGGTTGTTTAGCATGAAGGGCTGGGAATGTAGTTTTCTAGATGTTAAGCACAAATCTTTTTAGTTTTATGTATGTAAGTACAATTGTTTCTCCCCACCGTCATTTTTACAACAAATTTTGATGTAAGCATGTCTGATAGATACTTTTAAAAAAAATTTATTCTTTTTTCTTTTGGGTACTTTGTATAACAAATTATTAATGAAAACAGAAGGGATATTGTTTTCCTATAAGCATAAATTACAACACAATTTATATAAATACTCTATGAAATGTTATTTATTTTTATTAATATTATAAAAATGAGGTTGGTTACCAAAAATTTGGTTTAGCTATAAGCAACTTTTACTTAGAGCAACATATTTTGTAACGTCCGGTTAGGTTATATATAATAATAATAATAACAATAATAATAGTAAAATAAAAATAATAAAATAAGCAATAAAAAAAATTAACTGACCACCCCTCTTTAATCTCTCCACCCTACCCTAAAAAACCTCCTGGCATCAATAATTCTACAAACAAAACAGAAAAAGAAAGAAAAAGATTTTATGGGGAGAAGAGAGGCAGATAGATCTGGGGGAGGCCATGGGAGAAGAAAGGCAGATAGATCTTTTGGGAGAAAAAAAAAGAAGATAATGGAGGGATGATTAGGCAGATAATCGGAGGGATGTCATTTTAAAAGGTTAGTAGTCAGATCTACCTTTTCCTTTTCTTGTATGGAAGGATATTAATATGTTGCAATTATTTAGATCTGAGTTAGAAATGATGATATTTTAACCCAAGAATCAATTAAAATTTGGTAGGGAAAAAAAATGAAAATCAGATTGGATTGAAAATAGTCCGTACAATGGGCAGAATTAAAAAAAAAATGATGATTCCTGATATTATTAGGAAAAAGAAAAGAAAATTAGAATGATATTTTTAGGAAAGAAAAGAAAAAATTCAAAATCCTTCATTGAATTCATTAGAATCAGATCTCCCCCTATATTACCTAGTTATTTAGATTTTAATTAGTAGTTAGAAATCATGTCAGATCTTTGAATGAGATCATAGATCAGATCTTCTCCTTTATACAATTACTTAGAATTAGATCTCCCCTTCATTTACTAAACTGTTAGAATTAAATAGGGAAGAAAATAATTAAACATTAAACAAGAGGTTTGGAAAAGAATTAAACCGAGAGAGGAGGTAAAAAAAATATATATATATATATATATATATATATATATATATATATATATATATATATATAATTAAGTACAGAAAGAAAAGAGAGAGATGTAAAGGAAATTATATATATTTAACTAATTAAATACAGAAAAGAAAAGAGAGACAGTGGAGGAGGAAAATGGAAGATTTGGTGACCAGAAACAATTTTACAGAGTAAATACATAGAGTAAAAAAAAAGGATAATGATATATATATATATATATATATATATATATATATATATATAATCAATACTCATAATGTCTCTAACACCGGGAGAGATGTCATTTTAAAAGGTTGGCTTGGATACAAAGAACAAAACCGAACTTGATAAATTGGTGATACCAGTCTAAGCTAATCAGGTAAGTGGTCTTACTATAGGATAGGCTAAAAATTGTATGAGTTACGATGTTGTATGAACTATGTCGTACGATGCGGTATATGAGTTATGATGATATATGAGTTATGATGATGTGTGAGTTATGATGCTTGATGATATGCGTAATATATATATATTTCGATGATTGACGTACTTGATATGTTTGATGCACTTTGTGGCAATATGATGAGTATGATGATTGCGTGACGTTTACCTTAATATGATGATGTATTCTATATTGAGCATGTTATATGATGATGAGTGTCATATTGCATCATGTCGTTAGATCGACGTAGGACACAACCCTTAGAGCGTGAAAATGATATTAATATAAATATCCACGAGTATGTGTTACCTAGAGTAACAAAGAGATGAGACTAGAGGGTTGTGTCAGAAGAGGCATTATGATGGATTTAGAGGGACCTCATGCATATTGTATGTTCATAAGCATAGGGCTACTTTCCCTAGAGATGATGAGTGCGGACGCGCACCGTATGATGAGCGCGTATGCGCACAGGTGCGAAAGCACAAAGATGAGAGTGTTCATGAGGTGCATGACACTATGGGGTTCCGCTGACCTCCGGACGTTGCTACAGATTAGCTTGACCAGAGGGTCCAGGGGGTGTGCGAGCGCCCTGGGGATTCACACTCGCACGTGTGAGTCGTGTGTAGGGAAGTACTACACATCCAATTTGTCCGAGACTGGAGGCGACCCCTAAGATGATTAGAGATAGGTCCCTAAATCATGATTGCATGTGTTTGCATTTGCATGGCCTCCTATAGTGGGGCCACTTACTGAGTATTCTTTGAAATACTCAGGCCGTGTGCCACATCATTTTTTCAGGTAAAGGCAAGGCGCACTTGTACGGAGGACGGCGGCATCGCGAGCAGAGACTGTGGCACGTGCATAGGGTAGACTCATATTTAAATTTCTAGTCTTAAGATAGAATAGGTTGTTTTGCATTTCATTGTTTTAAATTATTTTGTATTTGTTTTTGTTTTCTCTAAATTTCAGTATTTCATATTTAAACACGTAAGACCATAGCTGTGTTTTCCAGAGAAGAAGTTGTTTTAAACGTTTTTTTTTTTTTTTAAAGTTTACGTTATCAGTTATGTTCATGTAAGAGTTATATTTCTGCATTATAGATGA
Organism: Cucurbita pepo subsp. pepo; assembly: GCF_057944985.1. Classification (NCBI taxonomy): domain Eukaryota; kingdom Viridiplantae; phylum Streptophyta; class Magnoliopsida; order Cucurbitales; family Cucurbitaceae; genus Cucurbita; species Cucurbita pepo. The sequence goes on from NC_141817.1 coordinate 6,445,579, forward strand.
GCATGAGACGTTAGTAGCGACTCTGAGTATGTGGAAATTTAGGGTCGTTACAGTTGGTATCAGAGCGCTAGGTTTTAGATTCTGTAGACTAGCCTACAATGTAGGCTTGGCACGTTCCATGGTCCCAACGTCGATGCTCCGTCACCGTCAGGTACGCCTTGCACAAGATAAGAAAAGAGAAACGTTTTCAAACTCGCATGCATTTTTATGTTAATGTTACTGAAATTGTTGTGATATTTCACGTATTTATTTAAGAGCATGATGTGATGTGTTGCATGCTGATTGATTTTGTTTGCACTATGATGTGAACTTTGTAGATGTGATGCATAGTATAATTTCATAGGTAATGAGCCTTAGACTTAAGAGATGCTATCTTGGTTTCTAGAACCATGCTGCTTAGACCATGCGAAAGAGTAAGACGAGGAAGGGGACGACCTCCTATTAAAGATAGAGGACGAGGTGAGGCTGAAGAGAGCCCACCTCGAGAGGGATCAAAGACAGGGTTTGAATTAGAACCCTTGTTGCATGTATGGTCGGCAAGCAACCCTAAGAGGGTAGACATAGTAACTAAGGATAGAGTGAAGAATGACCAAGCAATAGTAGCCGACCAAACTCTAAACGTAGTCTTAATACTAGTAAAGATGACCGACTTCAACATAATACTAGGCATGGATTGACTAGCTGCAAACCGTGCTAGTATAGACTGTCGCAAAAAAAAAATATAATGAAATTCTCGCCACCGGTGTGACCTAGCTTTAAATTTAAATGCACAAGTACTGGGACTACCCCAAATGTAGTCTCGATGATGAAAGCAAAGAGATTAATCCAACAAGGCGGTTGAACTTGCCAATAGTAAAGGAGTTCTCAGATGTATTTCTGGACGACCTACCTGGAATACCCCTTTCCGAGCGGTCGACTTCGTCATCGAACTCGAGCTGGGAACTGGGCCTATTTCTAAAGTACCCTATCGCATGGCGCTAGCAGAGTTGAAGGAACTCAAGGCGCAATTACAAGACTTACGGGATAAATGGTTCATTCAACCTAGCATAATCCCTTGGGTTGCGCTAGTGTTTGTTCAGAAGAAAGATGGATCGATGCGTTTGTGCATGAATTACAGAGAGTTAAATAAGAGAACCATAAAGAACAAATACCCTCTGCCTAGAATAGAAGACTTATTCGATCAACTCAGAGAGACAACGATATTTTCTAAGATAGATTTGCGATCAGGTTACCATTAAATAAAGAGTAAAGAAAAAGACGTACCTGAGACAACATTGAGGACAAGGTATGATCGCTACAAGTTCGTGGTAGTGTCATTTGGTCTCACCAATGCTCCAGCTATGTTAATGGAGTTAATGAACCGAGTGTTCAAGGACTGTCTAGACACTTTTGTGATCGTGCTCATTGATGACATCCTAGTGTACTAAAAAACAAACTTGGTACACCAGGAACACCTCTGAAAAGTCCTAGCCACCCTAAGAGAGAACAAGTTGTATGCTAAGTTCTCAAAGTGTGAATTTTGGTTACGATAAGTCTCTTTCCTAGGATACGTGGCGACAAAGGACGAAGTATCCGTAGATCCTACTAAGGTCATAGCGGTCACGAAGTTAGAACGCCCAACTTCGGTAACATCAGTATAGAGTTTTTTTGGGACTATCGAGATACTATTGAAGGTTTGTGTAGGACTTCGCTAGAATACTCTCGCCTTTGACACAGCTAACGAGAAAAGGGGTACCATTTATATGAAATGATGTTGGTGAGGCAAGCTTCCAAAACCTAAAAGAGAGATTGGTAACCGTCACGGTACTCATGGTACCCAAGATCTCAGAAGAGTATGCAATCTATAGTGACGCCTTTAAAGAATGGACTAGGATGTGTGTTAATGCAACATGGTAAAGTTGTTGCATATGCGTCCCATCAACTAAAAGAATACGAAGATAATTACCATACCCACGACCTGGAGTTGGCCGCTGTAGTGTTCACGCTGAAAATTTGGTGACACTACTTGTATGGAGAGAAAATTCAAAGTTTAACCGACCATAAGATTTTAAATATTTCTTCACCCAGAAAGAGTTAAATATGAGATAGAGAAGGTTGTTAGAATTGGTGAAGGACTACGATGTAGATATCCAGTACCACCCTAGAAAAGCAAATGTGGTCGCAGACGCTTTGAGTAGAAAGGCGGCCCACTCTTCGGCCCTCATTACGAGGGAAGTAAGGGTACAAAGAAAATTCGAGGGAGCCATCATAGTTGTAGCGACCGAGAGAATCATAGCATAACTGGCCCGACTTACAGTGCAACCTACACTTGGGCAAAGAGTGGTTACTTCCCAACGAGAGGAGCCAAACCTACAGAAAGTCTTAAGCCAGCTAGCTGAGAGTCTAGTAAATGGATTCTCGAAGACCTAAGATGAAGGGCTATTGTATCCGGGACGCCTATATGTCTCGACAATAGAGGAGCTAAAGAAAGAAATATTAACGAAGCTCACAACTCGCCATTTGCCATGCACCCAGTAGGTACTAAGATGTACCAAGATTTAAAACAACACTTCTGGTGGAAGAGCATGAAGAGGGACGTGGCCGAGTTTGTGAGCAAGTACTTAGTTTGTCAACAAGTGAAAGCTCCTAGACAAAAGGCGGCGGGGTTGTTGCAGCCCTTAAGCATACTACAGTGGAAGTGGGAAAACATAGCAATGAACTTCATAGTAGGATTACCCAAAACGCTTAAAGGCTATACAATGATCGGGTAGTTGTCGATAGGTTGACCAAGTTAGCACACTTCCTACCTGGCAAAGCTACATATACAGTTGACAATTGGGCAAAACTGTATGTGAAAGAAAGAGTAAGACTACATGGAGTCCCAGTATCTATAGTGTCGGATCGGGACCCACGCTTTACGTCAGCGTTCTAGCTCAAACTTAAGGCGTTGGGTACCCGCCTCGACTTTAGTACCGCCTTTCACCCCTAAACAGATGGACAAACGGAGCATTTAAACCAAATTCTAGAGGACGTGCTACGCGCTTGCATACTAGATTTTAAGGGAAGTTAGGATTCCAAACTCCACCGGATGGAATTCTCGTATAATAACAGCTTCCAAGCAACTATTGGAATGGCACCGTTTGAGGCCCGATACGAAAAACGGTGTAGGTCCCCACTATACTGGGATGAAGTAGGCGAGAGAGAGTTAGTAGGACCCGAGCTGGTTCGACTCACCAATGAGGCTGTCCAGAAAATTCGAGCAAGGATGCGTATCGCTCAAAGTAGACAGAAAAGCTACGCCGATGTAATGCGTAGAAGCCTGGAGTTTGAGATAGGGGACCCAGTATTCCTCAAGGTGGCACCTATGAAAGGTGTCTTGAGGTTCGAACGTAAGGGCAAGTTAAGTCCTAAATTCATTGGACCATTCGAGATCCTAGAGCGAGTTGGTTCAGTAGCGTATAAGTTAGCCCTACCTCTAGCCCACTAAGGAGTACACGATGCATTTCATGTGTCGATGCTGAGGAAGTACGTTACGGACCATATCCACGTATTAGACTACAACCACTCCAACTCAATGAAGATTTGAGCTACAAGGAAAAACTAGTAAAAATCTTAGATAGAGAAGTAAAAACCTTACGCAACAGGAATATTGCGTTCGTTAAGGTACTGTGGTAGAATCACCACAGCGAGGAAGCCACGTGGGAGCGTGAGGACGAAATAATAGAAAAATATCCTGAGCTAGTATAAGAGTTTGAGACTTTCGAGGACGAAAGTTCTTTTTAAGGGTAGATAATGTAACGCCCCGTTAGGTTATATATAATAATAATAATAACAATAATAATAATAATAATAACATTAATAATAGTAAAATAAAAATAATAAAATAAGCAATAAAAAAAAATTAACTGACCACTCCTCCTTTGATCTCTCCACCTACCCTAAAATACCTCCTGGCATCAATAATTCTACAAACAAAACAGAAAAGAAAGAAAAAGATTTTATGGGGAGAAGAAAGGCAGATAGATCTCTGGGAAGAAAGGCCATTTTCTGGGGAGAAGAAAGGCCATTTTCTGGGGAGAAGAAAGGCAGATAGATTTTGTGGGAGAAAAAAAGGAAGATAATGGAGGGATGATTAGGCAGATAATCGGAGAGATGTCATTTTAAAAGGTTAGTAGTAAGATCTACCTTTTCCCTTTCTTGTATGGAAGGATATTAATATGTTGCAATTATTTAGATCTTAGTTAGAAATGATGATATTTTAACCCAAGAATCAATTAAAATTTGGTAGGGGAAAAGAAATGAAAATCAGATTGGATTGAAAATAGTCCGTACAATGGGCAGAATAAAAAAAAAATGATGATTCCTGATATTATTAGGAAAGAAAAGAAAAGAAAATTAGAATGATATTTTTAGGAAAGAAAAGAAAAAATTCAAAATCCTTCATCGAATTAATTAGAATCAGATCTCCACCTATATTACCCATTTATTTAGATTTTAATTAGTAGTTAGAAATCATGTCAGATCTTTGAATGAGATCATAAATCTCCTCTTTATACAATTACTTAGAATTAGATCTCCCCTTCATTTACTAAACTGTTAGAATTAAATAGGAAAGAAAACAATTAAACATTAAACAAGAGGTTTGGAAAAAGAATTAAATGGAGAGAGGTTTGAAAAGAATTAAATAGAGAGAGGAGGTAAAGAAAAAAAAAAAAAAATATATATATATATATATATATATATATATATTTAATTAAGTACAGAAACAAAAGAAAAGAGAGAGTCGTTTTCCACTCATAAAGCCCAAACTTTGTTTTGAAAGTCATTTTCCACTCATCTCCCACATTCATTCCGAATTTGATGATAACCACTTTTAAGATCTATTTTTGAAAACAGATTAGCACCATATAATTCATCCAACATGTCATCCAATCTAGGAATAGGGTGTCGATACTTACCGTTATCTTGTTGATGGCTCGACAATCAACACATATCCTCCACGTGCCATCTTTCTTAGGTACCAAAATCACAGGAACCAAACAAGGACTCATGCTTTCTTTAACATATCCTTTATCCATGAGTTCTTCGTACCTGGAGCGATATTTCAAAGAGTTGCTCCAGGTATGAAGTCAATTTGGTACTCAATCCCTCTTAGAGGGGGTAACCCCGTACTTGCATCTTCATGTGAAAATATGTCATTGAATTCCTGCAAAAGAGACTTAAAAGCACTTGGTAAAGCATCATCAGTTTTTGGTTCTATTGCTAAACACATTCCTTCGCACATAAGTACAAATTTTGGTTCTTGGGCTAACATATTCCTCATTTCTCCCTTTCTTATAACCAAACTCACATTTTCTCTCTTTTCCTCAAAATCACTCTTTTTTTCTTTCTGTGTTTTCACTCATCCTCTGCCCCTCATTTTTTTTTTCACTCTTATCTCTCTCTTTTACCTTAGTTTCTTCTCTCCACTATGGTTCTTCACATTCTTTTCTTTTCTTCTCTAATTTCAATTGGTCACAATGTACTTCATATGGAGACAACAGAAGTAAAGTAAATTTCTTCCCACATAAAGTAAAAGTATACTTGTTCATCAAACCATCAAATGTTACCTTTCTATCATATTGACAAGGTCGGCCGAACAAGATGTCCCCCACATGCATTGGTACGACATCACAAAGGACTTCATCTTTATATCTTCCAAGAGTAAAAGAAATAAGAGCTTGGGAGTTTACCTTAATTTCTTCATTGTTTGTCAACCATTGAAGTTTGTACGGATTTGGATGTGGATGGACAGAAAGTTGAAGTCTTTTTACAAGAAAGTTGCTTACCACATTTGTGCAACTTCCACTATCAATCACTAAGCTGCATGGGTTTCCTTTGATCAAACATCTTGTGTAGAACAAGTTTTCCCTTTGATCTTCAAATTTCTCTTTCTTGATTTGAACATTGAGTACCTTTCTTGTGATCAAAGATATGGAATTACCTTCTTCAACAAACTCATCATCATATGCTGCGATTTCTTCCACAAGCTGTGAATCATGATCCTCACATTCATCATCTGAATCAAGTATACCATTCCTTATCACCATAACTTTTTTATTAACACTCTTTGCTCATGTGTCCAAACTCTTTGCACTGCCAACATTGAATAGAACTAGACTTCTCCTGTACCGTCTTTGAAGCTTCATTCTTTTTACAATTGGAACTCTCAGCCTCCACCCTTTTAGCAGCCACAAACTTTTCTTTTGGTGACATTAATTCATTTCTATTCACAAAACTATCCTTGTTCCAAGTTTTAGAATTTGAAAAGGTGTTAGTTCGTGATGTGTACCTTTTTTAATGCTCTTTTTCTTCCTTCAATTGGTCTTCAATTTTGAGAGCATAATGATACATGTCTTCCAGATATGGTGGTGGATTTCTGTCAACAAGATGAGCAATTTCTCGATTCAAACCTCCAAGGAATCTAGACATGGTATCTTCTTCTTCTTCTGTAACATTTGCTCTTTCCATCATAGTTTCCATCTCTTGATAATATTCCGCCACACTTTTTGTTCCTTGCCTCAAACCTTGCAATTTAGTTTTCAAATTTCTTTCATAATGTTTTGGAACATACCTTTTTCTCATGGCTTCTTTAAGTTCTTCCCAAGTCTCTATTGGATCCTCCTCTTTTCTTCTTCTCTCGGATTTGATATGTTGGTACCAATCACCAGCATGATTGGTAAATTCGGCAATAGCAAGTCTCATCTTCTTATTTTCACTATAGGTGTTGCAATCAAACACATGCTCTATCTTTCTTTCCCACTGCAAGTATGCCTCAGAATCTGCCGTTCCACAAAATGGTGGGATTTTGAGTTTTAACTCCCCCATCTCTATCTTCATGTACTCTTTCCATCCTTCTAGGTTTCATAATAGTTGCATGGTTATTTCTTCCTCTCCATCTTCCTTCAACTTGTCTTTCTTCTACTACTATACCTTCATCTTCTTCTAATGTTCGTTCTCGTCTTTGTTGTTGTGTCCTTCTTTCTTGTCTATCTTCCATCATCATTTCCATCATACCTTGAATTGCTTGAAGTATGGTTGTATTAAGATCTAGTACTGGTGGTACTGCTTCTCGATTATGTGACATTTTGTTATCAAGGGACCTCTCCACACTTCTCACAAAAATTTCACTCAGGGACACTCGTGTTTAACCCTCAAAGGTAGGCTTTTGGTACTAGGTCAAAATGTAAAGGCTGGCTTCTTTTTTTTTTTTTTTTTTTTTTTTTTTTTGGTGCAATCTTGCTTTAAGCTTTATTATAACCAATTCAACGATCAATTCTAACAAGCTAAGACTAGTATCTCAAGGATCAAGAGCTTGAAAATAAATGATAAGAACTGAATATATATTTTTTTTCTCTCAGAACTGATTTTTTTTCTTTCTTTTTTTTTCTTTTTTTTTTCGATAATCTGAGAGAGAAAAAAAATTGATACAAAAAAATAACAATAAAACTATTTCACCTCTAGAGCGGCCAAAGAACGTCGGCCAAATGCTCTAATACCAAATGATAAGCGCCTACAATGCTGGAATTTGCAAAGCTAGAGGTTCTTCTAGAATCCTTGCAAAACGTTCACAAAGAAAGCTAACTTAACGGATTGATTCCAACCAAGAGCTGGTTAGAAGATGAATGACTCTTAGATCGAACTTGGAATCTATGATGGTCACTCTTAGATACCAAGACAATTCACTCCAGAATTAGCTTGATCAAAACTAATTCAATGAATCGGTTTAAACATCAAACCTAAATCAAGATTTGAAAAAGAATAACACCAAAAGGGTATCAAGAAAACACAAAGGTTTTTTTTTCTGTATTCAACAAATCATCCAAACATGAATATTACATGTCTTTAAATAGGCCCAAAAGATAACCCTAACATAATAAGGTTCTGCCACCAACTACAAATCATTAATAAATGCTATTAAATACAAATTCAATAAAATAAGGCATTCATACAAACTACTAATAAATGCTATTAAATACAAATTGAAGAAAATAAGGTATTCATAAATTGTCTTAATTGGTAGTTCAACTACCAAAGGCAAGTCTTCTAATCACTTTCCAATGTCAGCCACTCCATTATTTTCTTGATTTGATACTTGAATAATCTTTGTATTGCTTCTTGTAATTGCTCGTTCGGGTACATGAAAGTGATCAGTTGTTGGATTCATATCAGATTTGGAGACATATATCACTAGAAATTTAGAATGCATGAGAACAGAATGAAAAGGAAACAGATAAAAAAAGAAAAAAAAGAAAAAAAAAGGAGATTACAGAATTAAAAACCACAAACAAAATATAGAGGGACACATAGGGTAAATACAGAGAGTAATAAAACCCAGAATAACTTGAAATAGCTGTATCTACTTTCTTATACAATAGTAACCATGAAAAAAAGATTGTTAATAAAAATATAATTATAGATATATAACAATTCAAGACTTTTAACAATGGACCAATGTAAATTAGAGAAATAATGTTGTAGAGTTCAAACCCGAAACTAATGTCATGGGCTCATATAGGTTGACCCGGATTTCAAAGGACGGAATCAAACTTTCATTAAAGATATATTCGTGACAACGACTTAAGCTAGCCAGGTAAGTGGCTCACCCATGGTAGGTTACGCGTTAATTGTTGTTTGTTGGCACGTACCCGTGGATTCGCACGTGTCATTAAATTGTATGCTAGTTTAATGTGCTTAAGTACGAAATCATGTGAACGTGAATGTATGCTATGTATGCTGCTTAGTTGATGTGATATGTTATGCATGTGACGATATGTGGCCCTTGAATGATTATGGCATGTTTGTATGGAATATGTGGATGTGAACGGCATGAATTGTATGACATGAAATAGGGTAAACTGCCTGGAATCATAACCTCGATAGAAATGTTTATGAAATGTGAATTGAAAATGAGAATGACATGAAGCATGGAACGTGACAGGGGGGTTATGGTCATTAAAGATAAATGTAGAAATGGGGGGACCTCATGCATTATGTGTGTTCATGCATCTGGGGGGATACCCCCATCCCATCACGAGGGTACGGACACGTACAACCAATGGCAGGACAACGATCGTTATGCATTGCATAGGGCTGCCGTGACGGTTCTAGTTTTAACAGGTCCCGGCATAAGGGGCTCCTAGAGTATGCCCACCGGATAAGGACAGTGGCCCAGCGGTGTGCAAACTAGCTGGTGAGCCCATACTCGCACGTATGGGCTGTGTGTAGAGTATATGGTACACGTCCACGATTACTCGTTAGGATTGCACCGTAGGGAAAATGAAATGAAACGAAACGAAATGAAACGAAATGAAACGAAACGATAGATCCCATCATTTCATTGCATGTGATTGTTGCATATCCCTGATAGGGGGTCACTTACTGAGTATTTCTTTAAATACTCAAACCATGTGCTACTACATTTTTCAGGTTAAGGCAAGGCATTCCTGTACGGCTGACGACGGCATCGCAACTCGAGATCATGGCACATGCATAGGGTAGTGGTATTTGTTTTCTTAGACTTAGGCTAGACTAGGATGTTTTTAAATTAAAGTCTTATTCATTTTATTTAGTCTTTTGTTGTGTCGTTTTAAAGATATTTTCGAAACACGTAAGTCCATGGTTGTGTTTTAAGATAAAGGTTATGTTTTATGGAATTTTAATGAAGTCTTCCGCATTTAATGTTTATGGTACATATACAGTAGTGATGTTAAATTAAGTAGAAAATTTCGGGTCGTTACAGCAAATGACATACAAATATGCATGAGGTTCGATAGCTTACATTACATGGCATATTACGTAATATGAAAATACATTCTATTTCCATAAGCATTTCATAACATAACTCCATCATGCTACGTGTATACATGACAACATTCATCACTTTCATAGCATATATGATGGTGTTAATATAACACATGCGGAAACAATTTGGATCTTAGGCAATTTTAGAACGTCAATTATAGTAAATAACTAGAATGTTCATAAGTATTAAAACTTAATGATTTTGAATACTAACCTTTTGTAGCTCAAATTCTTTTTTCCTCACGAACCGGTTTCGAACCACCACTAGTGTCTTCTCCACTATCCTCTGGTCTTAGAACGGGATTGTGGAATCCGATGAGTGACTTAACTTGGGAGAGATTTTGTATATACGAAGAGAGTGTTTGTGAGTGGTTTTTCGCAAGGTTTTTCATCAAGAAGACCTTTCATGTACCATGATCACTCTATTTATAGAGTCATGTTTGCATGTTCATGCAAATTTGAGTTAACCAAATTTTGACACTCAAAATTTCACTCAAACTTGTGGGGTTTATTTGGCAAGCATGCAAGTTTGGTTAAACCAAATTTTGACACCTCAAAATTCCACTAACATGGATTTTTCCATTAAATGAAGTCAACATTTTGAATTTCTTCATTTTAATTCAATAATTAATTTGAATAATTTATTTCAAATTAAAGTAATATTAAATTATTAATTAAACTATTTAATTAATATTTAATATTAACTCAAAAGCCAATCCCAATCAATTTCGACACATATTTGATTAAAATATTTAAAACTTATTTAAATATCTCAAATTCTATCTTTTTGTTTAATTAGTAAATAAAACAAAATTGCGGTTAAATATATCGTATATATGTAGCGCATATTCCCTAATTTGAATTCGAACACTTCGAACTCACTCGTCACATTGTTCTATTGTTTAGTTCGATATGAGCTAGCAGAAGGTCCTAATGGACCTATAGATCATGGGCTCCAACGATCCAAGATTAACCGGTTAAACACATTAACCTTGTTAATCAACAACACTCGTTAACTACTAGGACACTCCACTATAGCCTAGTAGTTGCACTCCCCTCACTATAGATATATTTCTGTCCATTTGATATAACCATGATTAGTAAGTCGATCCTTCACAGGTTGTTCGTAGCTAAAGCTGGGTCAATTAGCCGTTTTACCCCTGAAGTTGCTTCTTGTTCCTTATGTCCCACTAATCTTCTTATGAACAATTGGTTTGTGGTCCAACCAGTAAACCGAATCCCTCTCAGGCCAATGAGTGGGTGGGGCCCCTTGTTCAAGACCTGGAGTCAATACTTAAGGGAACTACCTCTCTTCTATCCCTAAAAGTGGGTAGGAGCGAATTCCATCTTGCACCCCACATCCCCAGCTATTCACCCAGTCTTACCCCTAAAATGGGAGGCCTATTGAGTCGGCAAACTCGAGCCACTCTCACCCATGCAAATCTAAGGATAATTCCGAATAAAACGGAGTTCATGGTTAGCTCAGAATTAAGATCGAGTTACCTAGGTCATCGAATGAAAAGAAAATCAGACTCAACAGTAAACGACATTATAAAGTGAGAGTGGTTTTCTTCATGGCCCGATCTTATGCAATACTCATTGCATAGGACGCCCCCACTCACATGTCTCCACGTGTACAATTCAATGATCACATTGTTTATATCATATACAAAAGTGAGTCGCATCCATAGTGTCCCCAAAATAAGGTACTCAGCCTTATCGTTATACTATAGATCATTTTGACTATATACTTGAACTTGATCCACTCTTATGTCTCTACATATAGTTCAAGTAATCATACTATAGCCAGAGTGTTCTTAGTTTATTGGATTTAGATTAATGATCGTAAAGTTTACTTTATTCAATAACAATCATAAAACCCAACAATATAATACTAGTATATCAACCCTCACTTTTCATAACATCAACAGTCAACATAATCCATACATCACATAGTCAAATCACATAAAATATAGTGCATGCAAGGGCCACAGGACACACACCATCATACAACACATAATAAGCTAACTACAACAGTACAGTTACTTACCTCAATGGCCTTGGTCGAAGTCACTCACAACAAGTTAATTCTAACGGTTAATTACGTCCTATATGAACCACATAACATATTTAGGAACCTTTCCTAACGTATTCTAGCTAAACTTCATGTTAGTTATCAAGGTAAACTCTTAACACAATCATTGTTGACTATTAAGAGTCATACTGACCTCAGAATGCAAAAACAAGGGCAAAAACGGCTTTGGAAGGGTCGAAAACCTTAAAATCGATATACTGTGGGTATATCGAGCCGACAAGCCGAGCCGCCATTAAGCCAAGGAAGTCCGATGGAGCCAAGCCGACCTCGTCCACGCGTGAGCTGAGCCATGAGTACGCGTGCAAAGCCGCCAGAGCTGTTAGGCGTGTGTCTACGGTATTGGGCCACACAACGAAATGTGGCCCGACTCTACGTCTGGGCTTTGGGTTGAAATCGAAGGCCAATTGTGAAGGAACCCAACCCAATTCTAAAAACCTCACCTTCCTTACCCGACAGGTGACGAAACCCTAATTTCGCCTCCCCTATTCCGACAATGTGCTGACGGTCCCGTAGCGTCCTCAACACCGATTTTTGACGGTCAACCTTCTTCGGCACAACGATCCCCAAGTCGATACCTTACTTTCACTCGGTTCTTCCTCCGAACAGCACTCTAACGTTCCGTGAAACCCCCAAAATAACCTTTGAACCAACCCACACGATTTCCTTTCCAACGCACTCCGTTTTTCGCTCTCTCAGACACACTTGGACACAAAAGGTGAGTTTGGAGAGAAAATCGTTTCCAAGGGATGTGAAAGGTTGGGCATAGAGATATAAAACGGTAAAAAAAAAACGTTTTCCATTAAGGTAATAATTGTCTCGTCAGAAATCATGCATATTTTCCAGTGAGAATAAATGCTACAACCTAATATCCTGTCATTTTGGAAATAAAAATAAAATCTTAAAAATAAGGAAAAATGGAAAAATCTTAATCGTTACATATAGTTACCTTCAATTCTAAGACATAAGGATTATATAATAGGCCTTATTTCACTCTGACCAACTATTATGTATAGTTTCAAGGTCATTAGAACACAGGTAGGTACCTTCAATTCTAAGACATAAGGATTATATAATAGGCCTTATTTCACTCTGACTAACTATTATGTATAGTTTCAAGGTCATTAGAACACATGTAGGGGCTAAACGAAGACTCAAGTGTAAACTGATCATAATGCTCCTAAGGTTCCTCAAAGAATTTCAACATCTAAAATATCCATCAAATGGCCTAAGACTCTAAATAATTTTTATTTATAAAGATACAAAGATATATTCAAGGTTTCAAGAGATTTGGATCAAGTTTAGAAACTAAATCGAGAAAGATGATGAGTTAAGGCATAAAGTAAGCAACGAGATTGACTGCATTTCACAAAGATACAAGATCTTTCCACAACTCCAAAAAAGATGACACGGTGAAGTTAATGATTTAGGCTCATTTAGAGCCTTGAATGTAAATACAAGATATTTCTACTTCTAAATTTTTCTACTACCAAGATATTCAAACTTTATTTTGGATTTGTAAATAAGATGTATTTATATTTTGTTTTAAATGCGAAAAAATGTTATGGTTCTTTTTACTCCATCTTTTATGATTTTAAAGATGGTCGCGACTGAAGCTTAAAAAATAGGGTCAGGGTATTATTTGTTAGAGAAACAATGGTATTTAAGTTGTAAGATATAATTACAAGGGTAATGTAACGACCCTAATATTTTACCTGTTTAATCTAAGGTCATTACTATACTTTGAAATGCGGAATATACATTTAATGGACCCTATTCATTAATGCGACTCGCACTCCCCTTTTATTACCTCAGAGAAAAATGGTTACAAGGAAAAAAGAGAAAATTGAAAGAAAGGAAAAGAAACAAAAACCAAAAATGCATATTTTATTCTACCCTAAGGTTTATTATGCAAATACATTTCATCCTATACTAACCTATATTAATGATGCAACCAAATTCGGCCTAGACTATGAAATGTAAAAAGAACAACCAACTACCCTATGCATGTGCCACGATCCTGGGGTTACGATGTCATCGTCGTTGTCACATGGGTGCCTTGCCCTTATCTGCGAAAGTAAAGTAGCACGAGGCTTGAGTATTTCTAGAATACTCAGTAAGTGACCCCCTATCGGGGTTAAGCGACAAACACATGCAATGAAATGATGGGACCTATCGTTTCGTTTCGTTTTCCCTACAGTGTAATCCTAACAGGTAATCGTGGACGTGTACCATATACTCTACACGCAGCCCATACGTGCGAGTATGGGCTCACCAGCTAGTTCGCACACCGCTGGGCCACTGTCCCTAGCCGGTGGGCATGTTGGGTTTTATGTCCTAAAACTCATAGTTTGTAAACAAAACCATATTCTATTTTCAATAAAGTTATTATTGTTATTTATTCAGTAAAGATTGTTATTGAATAAAGTGAACTTTACGATCATTAATCTGAATCCAATAAACTAATAACACTCTGGCTATAGTATGATTACTTGAACTGTATGTAGAGATATAAGAGTGGATCAAGTTCAAGTATATAGTCAAAATGATCTATAGTATAAGGATAAGGCTGAGTACCTTATTCTAGGGACACTATGGATGCGGCCCACTTTTGTATATGATATAAACAATGTGATCACTAAATTGTACATGTGGAGACATGTGAGTGGGGGCGTCCTATGCAATGAGTATTGCATAAGATCGGACCATGAAGAAAACCACTCTCACTTTATAATGTCGTTTACTGTTGAGACTGATTTTCTTTTCATTCGATAACCTAGGTAACTCGATTTTAATCCTGAGCTAACCATAAACTCCTGTTTATTTGGAATTATCCTTAGATTTGCATGGGTGAGAGTGGCTCTAGTTCGCCGACTCAATAGGCCTCCCATTTTAGGGGTAAGACTGGGTGAATGGCTGAGGACGTGGGGTGCAAGATGGAATTCACTCCTACCCACTTTTAGGGATAGAAGAAAGGTAGTTCCCTTAAGCACTGACTCCAGGTCTTGAACAAGGGGCCCCACCCTCTCATTGGCCTGAGAGGGATTCGGTTTACTGGTTGGACCACAAACCAATTGTTCATTAGAGGATCAGTGAGACATAAGGAACAAGAAGTAACTTTAGGGGTAAAACGGTAAATTGACCTAGCTCTAGTTACGAACAACCTGTGAAGGATCGACTTACTAATCATGGTTATATCTAATGGACAGAAATATATCTATAGTGAGGGGAGTGCAACTACTAGGCTATAGTGGAGTGTCCTAGTAATTTAACGAATGTTGGTTAACAAGGTTAATGAGTTTAGCCGGTTAATCTTGGATCGTTGGAGCCCATGATCTATAGGTCCATTAGGTCCCTCTGCTAGCTCATATCGGACTAAACCATAGAACAGTGTGACGAGTGAGTTCGAAGTATTCGAATTCAAATTAGAGAATATGCGCTACATATATACGATATATTTAACCGCATTTTTGTTTTATTTACGAATTAAACAAAAGGAGAGAATCAGAGATATTTAAATAAGATTTAAATATCTTAATCAATTATGTGTCGGAATTGATTGGGATTGACATTTGAATTAATATTAAATATTAATTAAATAGTTTAATTAATCATTTAATGTTACTTTAATTTGAAATTCATTATTCAAATTCATTGTTGAATTAAAATGAAGAAAGTCAAAATGTTGACTTCTTTTAATGAAAAAATCTATGTTAGTGGAATTTTGAGGTGTCAAAATTTGGTTTAACCAAACTTGCATGTTTGCCAAATAAACCCCACAAGTTTGAGTGGAATTTTGAGTGTCAAAATTTGGTTAACTCAAACATGCATGCTTGCCCCATAATCTCAAACATTTGAGTGGAATTTTAAGTGTCAAAATTTGGTGATCTCAAATTTGCATGAACATGCAAACATCACTCTTTAAATAGAGTGATCATTGTACATGGAAGGTCTTCTTCTTCTGGGTGGAAAACCTTGAGAAAAACCTCTCACAAACATCTCTTCACACATACAAAATCCCTTCCAAGTTTAGTCACTCACCGGATTCCACAATCCCATTCTAAGGCCGAAGGATAGTGGAGAAGACACTAATGGTGGTTCGAAACCGGTTCGTGAGGAAAAAGGAGTTTGAACTACAAAAGGTTAGTATCTAAACTAATTAAGTTATGAACATGCTAGTTATATACTATAATTAATGTTCTTAAAGTGCCTAAGATCCAAATTGCTTCCGCATGTGTTATATTAAGACCATCAGGGCATGCTCTGGGGGCCCACCGGGACCCGTTAAAACTAAAACTGTCACGCAGTGCTATGTAGGGCATAACGATCGTTGTCCTGCCATTTGGATGTACGCGTCCGCACCCTCGTGATGGGATAGGGGTATCCCCCCAAATGCATGATCACACAATATGCATGAGGTCCCACTAGTCCTACAGTCATCATTTAATGAACATAACCCCGTGTCACGTTTTCATGCTTACATGTCATTCTCATTCTCATTCTCATTTCGTTACATATCATACATATTCCTAGCGGGGTTATGTATCATGCAATTTACTGTATTTCATGTCATACAATTCATTCAGTTACATTTCAATACTCATACAACAAGCCATAATCATACAAGGGTCACACATCGTCACATGCATTCATATCACATCAACTAAGCAGCATAAATAACATACATTCACGTTCACATGATTTCGTACTTAAGCACATTAAGCTAGCATACAATTTAATGGCACGTGCATAACCACGGGCACGTGCCAACATACAGCAATTAATGCGTAACCTACAACGGGTGAGCCACTTACTTGGTAGGCCTTAGCCGAAGTACTCCCTAGAATATAACGTAAGCTCCTAGCTCCTCGTGGACGTTCTACGCTTCCGTTGGTGGTTGGTTCCTATTGGTTCATGAGTCACTTCCGTTAGTATTTCACAAATAAGAATAAATTCCCAACTGGAATTTGTGAAATACGATCTTAAAATGTTCCCTTTTACCTTAAACAGGGCCGAAACCAGGTCCGAGAGGGTCGGAACGGTGTCAAACGGGCTGAAAACAGGTTTCCCGAGCCGAATAAGCCACCGGAGCCGCCGAGCCGATGAAGCCGCCTGAGCCGAGAGGAGCCGCGCTGCAAGCGTGACACGTGGCACAATCTGAGAGCGACGCGTGTGCAGGCGTCTCGGGTCGAGGCGCGGGTTAATGGGCCGCTCGCGGGTCTCGAACCGAACGCAGGTGACGGGCCGCGCGGTGATGGGCCGGCTCGCGGGTGAAGGCCGGGTGTTTGGGCTACGGGTAACATGGGTTCTGGGCTGACCGAAGGTACGGGGTTCGGTTCAGGTTTCCGGATCTGGATCGCGGGTCGGACTTCGTCCTCTTCGCCCGACTGCCTGCGCGATTTTCCGGCGGTCTCTCTCTCTCTTCGACAACGTCGTCCCGACGTCCTTTTTCCCTCTTTTTTCCCCCGTTCCCGAGCTTATCCTTCACCCTAACCCCGTTTTTGGTACAGATTTCGTTGGTAAGGGCCTCGCACTCCCGGATCTGGATAAGCTCGGAAGTCCGCCATTCCGTCTTCCTTGCCGACGGTGTTCAGCGTACGGGATTCGTGTAAAACCTACTCTTGATGTGTGTAAAGGGTTCTGGGATTACTTTTGTGGTGTGAAATGGGGGTTTTCGACGTCGATTCGTACGGTTCGGCTTCGCTGGAGTTCCGTCGGTTTTCTGTTCTCTCTCCTTTTTCCTTACCGTTTTCGTTTCTTTGCAGGTTCTTTCAGGGTGGCTGAAGGTCGGGGACGCGATTTGTGGCATCCCAGCCCTCGGCCGCCCTTTGTGGGTCGTGTGCGAGCGAAAACTCCGGCGTTCGCTGGAATTTTCGGCTCTGCCGACGACCATCATTTTTTTTTCCGGTTCCGTTACAGGTAAAACAAAATTTTACCTAATTATAATTACGAACAACTTGTAAAGGATCGACTTGCTTGTAATTATTATATCAATGTACACAACTTATCGTGAAAATGCATAATTGTGCAACTTTAGTTTAAAATTTATAGGTCTATAAGGTCCCTTGCTAGCTCATAGTAATAATAAAAAGAGTAATTTAATTGAAAGAAAAAATGAAGGGTTCAAATTAATATATAATACCTTAGATATATTAAACATAAAAGGAAAAAATATATTTATTATATTTGATACATTAAATATTAAAATAATTATGTATTAGTTAAGTATATATTAGAATATCTCATGACATTTAAATCTAATTTAAATAATATATTATATCTACCATGTTACTTGGTAAATTTTTTTTTTTTTTTAATAGGATTTTCTTACCAAATGCACTCCCAAGCTTAAACTTTGTGTTTGAATCATAGAAAGACTTTGTGGAGTAAATTCAATCGCTAAAAGAGTTGGAGTAAGTAGATTAAAGACGTGCCAAAACTTTCTTTATATTTCTGCTTTGTATAATCCTTAGTTTTATTTAATTCTAAATAAATTCAAAGTCGATTCAAATTATTTCGTTGTGCGAATAAAAGGTATATTGTAATGCCCTAACGAAAAAGGAATTTGTAATGCCCTAACGAGAAGAAAAATGAAAAGGTGGAAGAAGAAAATCAAATGGGTGTAGGATGCACTTTTAAAGAATATTTCAAATAAAAAATGTAGTCTACCAAGAGCCTTATAGATAGTCTCTAGAAAGTATCGGAACATTTTTTTTTATAGTCTCGAGGATAAGGAAATAGCAGGTGAGGCTAGCTAAATGTTGAAGAAGGAGCTGACCACGATCAAAGATTAGTGGTCGACAACAATAAACAATAAGCCACTTTGATCATTTCATTCTTCTTGTCCTATTTTGACCTCCTCAAACTTAGTTTTTTATCCCTTTTTTTAGTTTCTTTATTTTAACTCAATTTATTACCTCTCTTTAAAAAATTTGGTGACATTTGAAGTAGCCAAAAAGCATAAATATTAAGATTAAGACTCAGTTTGAATAAGTAAGAAATCATGTTAGAATTTTTGCATGTTAGAATTTTTGCATGTTAGAATTTTTGCATGAAATACCTGTAGATATCGTTTTAGATTGCTTATCACTTCTAAATCAATAAAAGTGTATATATATATATATATATATATATGAAGATCAGTCAGTACAAAGCACGCCCCACCCCAAAATGAAATTCTAACACTGTCTAAAACTTGGCCTGAATGTTGGTGATAATAGCGGGATCGGTTTGGAAGGCCTTTGCAAGGATATCGGTGGAGATGTCCGGGTTTGATCCAAAAATTGCATTTGCAATGAGAATAACACCTGGGTTTTGGCTGCTCAAAGCTGCAAGGGCGACTGCAGAGCCATTCCCGATATTCTGTTGGAAGTGAATGAGACCGACAGGAAACACGAACACATCGCCCTTGTTCAAGGTCTTGGTTATGAGACGGTTTTCCGGGATGGAGGTGACGAAGCCGACCAGGAGCGTGCCTTCGAGGACTGTCAAGATTTCGGTGGCACGAGGGTGCGTGTGGGGAGGGTTGATGCCATGTGGGGCGAAGTCAATGCGAACGAGGGAGATGCCAAGAGTGTTGAGCCCTGGGATTTGGGCAACACTGACAGGAGTTGCTTGGGATCCCACCGGGTTGTTTACGGCGGCTGCCACATTCAATCCGCTCCAGAAGAAGTCTTTGGCTTCCACAAGCTTGGGATCCTTGCAAACTAGGCCATTCACTTTCACTGTCTCACAATGAAACAAGCATCATCAATATTGACATCCAAAAATAGATGCATATATATATATATATATATATATGTATACTTGGAATGCTTACCAGGACTGTTGAGATCTGCAACACAGAAATCTTGAAGTGGGCTTGGCTCGGATGCCCACGCAACCCAACAAGTTATAGCCAGGAAGGTGAGAAACAAAAGTGGGGCGGCCATGATGAGCTGATCTTCACAAACACTTGGAGATTTGGGTGAGACACCAAAGCAACCTATATATGCTTTGGCTTTGAATTAAGGAGGACATATAAAGAAGCTGTATTTATAGATCACTTCTAAACATTCTCCTAATTGATGGACGGCTCAACAACTTTCCAACCCTACCAGAAAAATGTCTTTTTATATAGTCATTTTTTTTAATATGCTATTAAATGTGAAGGCCATTTTTAGAAAAGTAAACTAATATTAGGTATGTTTTGGCTTTCAATACTATGTTATAATGTTTAAAACGTTATTATAAGTTAAAAGATGGCACAATATTTTAGCTATATTAAACATTTTATAACTTTAATAAAACACTATAAAATGTTTTCATAACGTTATGTAAGTTATAATTTAGGGAATGAGTCTCGCTGGTTTAGAGAATGATCATGAGTTCATAAGTAAGAAATACACCTTGGCTAATCTTTCTACAAAAGCAAAAACATGAGAGCTTTCACTCAAAATGGATAATATCGTACCATTGTAGACATTTTACTTAGCCTTGTTCCAAGCTAATTTTGATGTTGGAAAGAACTCAAAGGCCATGGATGGGAGATATGATATACATCGCCGTCTATTTAAGTTATGATATACTCAAACAAATTATGACATACGTCACAGTCTATTTCTGAGTTTTGCATCTTTATAAGAAATCTAATAATTTCTTAAAAAGTCTAAAAAGAAAACCAATCAAAGGCCGTCTATTTTTTAGTTTTGCATCTTTCTTGAAAATTCAATAATTACCTGGAAGTCTAAAAATCAAACCAACGTGTCTAAATCATTTGGGTATTGCATCTTCTTAGAAAATTCAATTATTTTTTGGAAGTCTCAAAACCAAACCAATGATTCCAGATTATCAACAAATACTATGTTTTCAATCTCTATTTTTTGAGACATAAATTGAGTGTTATTGACCTAGGCTAGTTGTAATAGCCCAAAAATAAATAAACAAATAAAAATAATTATAAAAAGCAGTTAAAATAATAATAATAAACAAAAAAAACAGCATTTTCCCACTTCTCTCAGCTAACTCTCATCCCTTCCGACAGTTATGGAAACAAAAAAACAATAATTGTTAGATTGACTTAGGAGAGAAAAAAAAAAGGAGAGAAAAAAAAATGAGAATGGCAGTTGAGATTCACCCAAGATTTACGTGAAGATAGATCTGATGAGTAAGGTATATATTAAATCTTAATTTTTCTTTTATCCTATTTCTTTTCTAGAAATCACAGCCAATTCTTTTATCCTATTTTGTTTAGAAATCACATTCAATTATAGTTAGATCTTCGTTTAATTATTACAATAGTCTAGCTTTGAGTTAGAAACTAAATTTCAATCATTTATACGATCAGAAACTAAACATTTATACGATCCTAGTAAATCAGGTCAGATTAGTAATATGAGATTAAATTTTTATCAGTAGCCAAATGAATAGATTAAGGATAGAATAGCCAAGAAAACTTATGAATAGGAAACACTGAGATGAGGAAATAGGAAACACTGAGATAAGGAAAGATTTGGAAACAGAGATCTACTAGAAATTTGGAATACATAAAAACAGAATTAAAAGGCAACAGATCAAAAAAAAAAAGAAGAAGAAGATTTGGGAATAAAAACCACAAAGGAAAATACAGAGAGGGTAGAAGGTAAATATAGAGAGTACAGAATAACTTGAAATAGTTGTATCTACTTTTTTATACAACAGTAACCATGAAAAATAAGATTGTTAATAAAAATATAATTATAGATAACATTTCAAGACTTTAAACAATGGACCAGTGTAAATTAGAAAAATAATGTTGTAGAGTTCAAACCCGAAACTAACGTCATGGGCTCATATAGGTTGACCCAGATTTCAAAGAATGGAATCAAACTTTCATTAAAGATATATTCGTGACAATGACTTAAGCTAGCCAGGTAAGTGGCTCACCCGTCGTAGGTTACGTGTTATTCGTTGTATCTTGGCACGTGCCTGTGGATTTGCACGTGTCATTAAATTGTATACTATTTTAATGTGCTTAAGTACGAACTCATGTGAACGTCATGTATGCTATGTATGCTGCTTAGTTTGATGTGATATGTTATGCATGTGACGATATGTGGTTCCTAAATGATTATGGCATGATTATATGGAATATATTGAATGTGAACAGCATGAATTGTATGACATGAAACACGGTAAACTGTGTGGAATCATAACCCCGATAGGAATATGTATGAAATGTAAATTGAAAATGAGAATGACATGAAGCATGGAACGTGACAGGGGGTTATGATCATTAATGATAAATGTAGAAGTAGGGGGGACCTCATGCATTATGTGTGTTCATGCATCTGAGGGGATACCCCTATCCCATCACGAGGGTACAGACGCGTACATCCAATGGCAGGACAACGATCGTTATGCTTTGCATAGCGCTGCTGTGACGGTTACTAGTTTTAACGGGTCCCGACATAAGGGGCTCCCAGAGTATGCCCACCGGATAAGGAAAGTGGCCCAGCGGTGTGCGAATTAGCTGGTGAGCCCATACTTGCACGTATGGGCTGTGTGTAGAGTATATGGTACACGTCCACGATTACCCGTTAGGACAGCACAGTAGGAAAAATGAAACGAAACGAAACGAAACGAAAGATTGGTTCCATCATTTCATTGCATGAGATTGTTGCATAACCCCGATAGGGGGTCACTTACTGAGTATTCTAGAAATACTCAAGCCTCGTGCTACTACATTTTTCAGGTTAAGGCAAGACATTCCTGTACGGCTGACGACGACATCGCAACTCAAGACCATGACACATGCATATGGTAGTGGTATTTATTTTCTTAGACTTAGGCTAGACTAGGATGTTCTTAACTTAAACTCTTATTCATTTTGTTTAGTCTTTTGTTGTGTCGTTTTAAAGATGTTTTCGAAACACGTAAGTCCATGGCTATGTTTTAAGATAAAAGTTATGTTTTATGGAATTTAAACGAAGTCTTCCGCATTCAATGTTTATGGTACGTATACAGTAGCGACCTTAAATTAAGTAGAAAATTTCGGGTCGTTACACTTGTAAAGACAAGTTGGATGTTATTGACCTACACTCCTAAATATAAATTGGGTGTTACTGACCTACACTCTAAAGACAAGTTGGGTATTGTTGGCCTACACTCTCAACTTGAAGGGAAGTATTGGAATATATTTTATATAGCTAGGATTTATATTTGGTATATTTTATCTTATTTTCAAGATTTGGTTGGTAGAATATTTTCTCAGTTTGTAGTTTGTATTTTATTTAAACGTGAACATTAATGAATCAATCCTACTTATGTTTGTTAGACTTTCAATCCCACTTATGTTTCTTATTCTTAACATGGTATTAGAGCTTCTCATTCTTAACGTGTATCACAACTCTTAATAATGTCATAACATTTGAGAAGCACATGTGTTTTTGACATCAAAATACTCTTTGGATGTATTTGTCATAGATAGAAGACCTATTGACGATATTGATGAAATTTGTGGCTAGTATGAAGCTATTGAAAAAGCAGTGGCTAGTGGCTAGATATGAGGATGGCGTAGTTGTTCACATTCTCATCTAGAAGTCAAGAAAATGTTACAACCAGGCAAATTCAAAAGACAGGAAAATAAACAGATGGTTAGTGAAGATAGGTGAAAGAATTGCATCTGGATATTGTGGTCATTTGTACCATGGATTATATCTTGGTCAAGATGTAGCTGTCCAGATATTAACATCTTAATATCTAAAGGATGGTTTAGAGGATTAATTCAATCAAGTAAGTGGCTCTACTTTTAATTTTGTTGGGTGAATTGTATTATATATGATGACGCGTGTCCGGTGGCCTCTACATGTTTCATAATATGTTAAGCTATGCTATGTTATTTGATGTTATGCTATGATATGTCATGTTATGCTAAGCCATGATATGATATGTCCATCTACGATATTGATCATGCCATCTTATATGTCACATTTTGTAGCCCACGGTTAGTTTAGGACATTTTTTCCTTATTTTTTTTATTATTTGTTACAAACGTTAGATTATTTATTTTTGTTTTATGAATTTTTTAAAAATTTTTTTAATATTTTATTCTGAATGTTTAAGTCCACGACATGGCTTCCTTAATTTTTAAAAAGAATTTTCTCACACAATAGACATGTCATGCATGCAATGACGACCTTGTTTTTAAGCGTTGAGATTATGGGTCTCCTACTCTTAGATTTCTTCCAAATTCGAGAGCAATCCTCCACCATTTCTCTTCAAACTTATTCCTATAGTTTCTAAACAAGATTACCCAAAGTTCTATGAAGGAATGGAGTGCTCGAAGTGCCCAGAAACCATTCCCCCAATTCAATCCGCCATTGAAAGCGTGCTCAAATGAAGGAAATCGATTTCAAGCTTAAATTAGTGATAAGTATCGAATTTCTATCTACAGTCCATTTTCCTTCAAATTGAGAATTCCTTAAGCTTCAAAGGATCAAGTTGAGTAACTTTGATGAAGGAATTGAGAGATAAAACGTCGTAGAACAAGCTACCCAAGAGATCGATTTTCTTGCGTTTCAGCTAACTTGCAGACCGAGAATGATTCTCCAAATTTTGGCTAACTTTAGCTTAAGGAAAGGATATGGATGAGGTTCCATGAAGAAATCGAGCCTTGAAAACACCTAGAATCGGCTATCCAATAAAGAATCCCCTATTTTAGCTCCGGCGAGAAAACTGATTTTTGATGAATTTTGGAGGTGAATACCTTAGGCTATGATCCATGGCAAGGTATGAAATCAATCTCAAGCTCTTCCTTGTAACACCAAAGGGAGAAACGACAAAATCGGAGCTGTGGAAGGTGATTTTCAGACAGCGGCGCAAAGGACGCATGTGTCTTCTTCCAGTCCAGAGGACGCCTAAAATTTGACCTTCCCTCAATTTTTCTCAATTATAACCCCTTTCCAAACTAGTTCTTATAAAAAAACAAATTTACGGTTTTTAGAAAATAGGCACAATAAGGAGTCTGTGGAAGGAAATTTGAAGTAGTTTGAATATCGGAAGCTGAAGAACAAAGGTCCCGAACGTTGACGATGAGGTAAGTAGCCACCTTAGACTTTTTGTTAAGAAGTATGGGTAGGAATTGCTTGGATTTTCATATAAACCCTAAAACAAGTATGAAATAAGGATAGATGAAAGAAAAACTCAAAGAACTGTGAGTTAAGGTCCTGAACCGACCAAATTGTTCGGGATTTAAGTAGCATTAAAATAGCCTACTAAATGAACTCTGCTGCCTATAAAATTTTAATGTTGAGCATATTATAGCATGTTAGGTTATATATGAAATTTTATGGTCATTGGATAAGGATAAGTAAGTAAACCAAGAAATAGGAGAAAATGACCATAATGCCCATAAGGTAATTTACCTTCGGTTCATGACCTAGATGACCTCTAAATGCTATGAAAATCTACAGTAGATCTTATTTTATGATTTGATGTGTTGAAGTTTGAAAGCCATTGGAACTCGTGAAGTAGTAAAACCAAGAATTAGGGGTAAAATGGCCATAGTGCCCTTGAGGAAGATTACCTAAGGGTTAAGCCCTAAATGACCTCCAAATGTTTATGAAATGTTGTATAAATCCTTCTCTTAGGAGTTTTTATAAGGAAATGAAGTTTGTGAGTCATTAAAAAATGGTAGGTAGCGAAACCAAAATATTGGAAAAACGCTCATCACGATCCATATGACTTTACCTCCTAGGATAACTAATGAGGCATCCATGAAATAAGAGATTCTCCACATATACCCTTGGTCACTAATAAATGCTACGTGCACAAGATCATGTTGGGCTATTCCTAAGAAGAACTTATAATTTTCAAGCTTGATCCAAGACCTTATGCATAAACCTAGGATCACCAAGAATCCAAGAAAACACCTAGGTTAATAAAAATATCATACTTAATAAGTTGCTAGGATCCCTATTCCTCTTTAAGCGGAATGCTATGCTATATGTACCATGAGCAAGATGCCATGATGAACTTATTATTTCCCTCAACTAAATGAGATTCCCTACATCACGATTTGCCAGCAGGATGCCACAATTATGATAATGCCACCTATGCACTCATGGGTTGAAAATGAAGGGTTACTTTGGAAGAGTTCTTAGGGCTAGAACACGATGCATGTAGTCATATCCTAGCTCAAGGTCTAGACATGCTCCAAATTACCAACTATTTTCTATAAGGTCTATTTTATATGACACGAGGATAAGTTCAAGATTTCAAGTTGGTTGGAGCAAGTTTGGAACCTAAATCAAGATGGAACTTAAGATACACCTAAAAGAAACACCTCAAGATTCAAGACCCTTCTACAACCCTCTAAGGAATCCATTATGAATATAGGACTTTCTAGAATAACTCATGCTAGTTATTATGGATTCATATGATTAGGAAGGCATGTTACACCTTATGCCTCAAGAAAATAAGAACCTTAGAAACATACAAGATTGAGAACCAAGAACAATACTAAACAAGCTCTAACTACCAAGGTAAGAAGAATGCTAGGTACCACTCAAAGAAAAGGGACCAAAGTCTTCAGACATTAGTTAATACTCTAAGCATGTTCAATTTTGGCCCAGACCTCCTGCCATGCAGGGCTTTTAGAGGCTTTAGTTTCCTCTTCTGATGTCCTGCACCATGTTTTCTTTGCAGGATGTCATGTTTGGTCTCATTTCCCTCATCGAGATGAGATGCCCTGCACCATGTTATGGGTACCTAATGGTTTGCAGGATTCCATGTTCATGTATGCGCCAAGCACGAGACCTATATGGTCTATGTGAGATCACGTAACCTTTGGTCTATGCCATGTTCATGCATGCATCGATCACATGACCTTATGACCTAGCATGGGGAGTAGTCTAAGACCACAACGAAGAAAGAAGAGAGTAAGTTACCTTAGCCAAGAAATCAAGAACCTCCTAAGACCTCTCATGATACATCATGCTCATGACTTAGACTACACTGCTTGGAATGCATGAAACCTTAAGCATAGGTATTAATACTGTGTCACTTGGCTTCATAGACAACTCCTTTCATGGTATGCATATGTTTTTTTATCCCTTTTAGTATTGTAATGGAATCTCTATATCATTTTAAGATTCTATTATTTTTTATCCAATGAGGTTTAATACTTTGATCTTTAAACTTTTTTAAGAAATAACGGCACTCTCAACCTAACTATCCCCACCTTGATCAAACTTGGACTCTAAACCTTCCAAACAATCCTAAAGTTCATAAAGCGATTCTCATGCATAATCAATAATCCAATTTGGGTTCGTAAATAGTTCTTTTACATGTAATAAACCAAATGAGAGTTCATGCATAGTTTATCTAATCTAACACGCCATGATCATGCGAGTTGCTATTTTCGAGTGGACTAGCTTTTATGCTATCTTACTTGGCAGGCTAATTACATGCTTAGGACTTGAATTATCCATGTATATAAGAGGTGTGACCTCATCATTGTTCAATATGGTATCACAAATCTTGAACATCATCTATGAAAGTTAGCTAGCAACCACTGCATAAGACCATAAAGTTAGTATCTCATATGCTAGTCAATTAACTAATTGTACCTATGTGGAAATTGAAGTTGAGATGGTTGAGTTGGTATAAGGTGCCAGATTAAGGTTTTGGTCCGAAAGGGCGTGGGTTGAAATCTCACAATCAACAATTATTTTGAGAAATTTCATGGTATCGAGATGTTTTTATCTCTTATAAAGCGTTTTAATGAAATCATTATATCATTTTAAAATTATCTTATTTTTTATCCAATGAGGTTTAATGTTTTGATCCTCGAACTTTTTTAATAAATAAGGAGGCTCTCCCAAACTCTCCTCACCTTGACAAAACTTAGACTCTAAACCTCCCAATCAATCTTGAAGTTTTTAAGACAATTCTTATACATAATTACTTATCCATTTCGGGTTCGTAAGTAATTCTTTTACACGTAACAAACCCAATGAGTGTTCATGTATAGTTTACCTAATCTAAGTTATAGCTTACCTTGTTGAAGTGAATAATGAGTATCCATATATTTGAGAAATGTGACCTCATCATTGTTCAATATGGTATTATGAATCTATAACCACTCACAGGATCATAAATGTTGGCTTTTTGGACCTTAATCTCATTTTAATTAATTTTAATTAATTAATGTAGTGATGTTTTTTTTATTTTTTTATGATAATAATCTATTTTTAATTTTTTAACAATTTTCAGTATTTTGGACGGCCGTATAAAGTGGAAATAACTATTTCAACAACTTTTCAATGACTCAAATAAGAGCTAAAACAAAAAAATGACAATTAGATAAGATAACTGATATGATGATGTGACAACTAAATTAAAATCATGTACAAATCAAAACATGACACTTGTCATTTTGGAAGAATATCAAATGGTCAGAGTTTTTTTTTTAAAAAAAAATTATATTTCTAAATAAATTTTTTTTAAATTATATTTCTAAATATAATTATTTATACTTAATATAAATTTGAATCTAATCGTTGCTCCCACTTTATTATTATTATATTATTATATTTTGAAATTTTGGTGTTACTCACCTCTTTTTTATTATTATATTATTATTATATTTATAATAAATTTTAAAATTTAAATTTAACTGTTAATATTATATTATTATATTACTAATAATTTTGAATTTGTCATTTGGTGTTGTCTTTAGTTTTTATTATTTTTATATTATATTATTATATTTAAAAATAATAAAAAAAAAATTGTAAAAATTTCTTTTTATTTATAATTCTTCATCATCCATGGTTGTGAGTGCTTAAATTGAAAATTTACTCTTTTAAGAGTTGTGTGTTTGCTCTTGAACTCGTAAAAAGAGCGATGTAGCTGTTGGGCTCTGATCTGTGGAAAGAGTCGATAAAGATCTTTTGGTGAAATTCTCAAGAGGCGCTTAGGAGTAGAGTAGGTTGAGTTTAACCAAACCACTATAAAACTACCGTATTATATTTTCTAACTCTATCATATTTAATTTCAAAATTAATATTGTGATTTATTGCCTGAGGTAAGTTTCTCATAGTTGATTATTTATTGTTTTGACTTAAACTATTTTGTTCTATTAATTATCATTTTCTACTTATTTCTAAAAAGTTTCATAATTAAAAAAATTAATCCCGCTCGAATACTTTTATTGTTAAAACCCTATTCACCCCTCTAGAGTTGCTATATCGATCCAATAATTGGTATCAGGGCGAGTTGCTCTCATAGATTTTTTATGTAAATTTTATTGTTAGAACTTATGGCAAACCTAAATGTTAATACTTAGTGAAGGACAACCAACCTCTGAGCCTCTTATTTTGATAAAACAAATTATATATATATTGGAAAGCTAGAATGAAAAATTTATTTGCAATCGATTGATGATCAATTGTAGTTAAATGTTAGTAAAGGTCCTTACATTTCAATAAAAATTGTTAATAATATTGAGGTGTCTAAAATAGAAGAGGAATTTGACGAACATGCTATGAAAAAATGTTCTTTTAATATCAGTGCTATGAATTTAATAGAGTGTCTATGTGTTCTTGTATATCAAATTTAGAAAACTCTTGGGACAAATCGTGCAAAATATTATGAAAAATGTTGAGAAGTATATTCTACTCCCTATAAACAAACTTCAACCGTACAGACAAAAGAGAATGTTCCATTTCCTATCACCCTCGTGGGCTGGATTCCCATAAAGTGAAATACCCAAAATACCCTCCAAAGTATACTTCTAAATCAGTCCATGTTTTCTGAAGTATTTGCAGCAAAACCACAAACTTCATTCCCTTTTCGAATCACATCGCGACTGAAGCAAACACATAATTTTCCTCTATCTTTCTTGCATGTATGATCAACATGAATGAAGGATTCCGAGTCTTCCGGCTCTCCGTGGCTGCTCGGGCCACAATCACCGGTCAATTGGACTTATAATTCTGGTTGGAAAACTAAAAATTAAACTATTTTACGTTCATGTTCGCACAATCATTAACCTTGCATATTTTATTCCCGATCTCATCCCATAGATATCTGAAATTCTTTCAATAGGACTTTATCAAATCAACATGGATTTGTCTAAGTTATCTTTAAAGCATGTGTTTGTTTGATCAATTAGCCATACGAAGAAGGGATTGAAATAATAGAATAAGATTTTTGAGCTAATTCCATTATTGTGCCTAAATTTTGGAAATGGTAAATGTCTCTTGAATTAATTATATTATTTCACACACTTAAATAAAAATAATTAATAATTAATGTTTAATTTTACCTTAAAATTTGTTACCCAAAATTACTAAAAAGAAATCAATGAATATCAACTAAAATAGAATATAGTTCGGCATATATTAATAGATGCTTCCCAAATTTTATAAATAAAAAAACTTATCGTCACATCAAAAGTGTTACAAGAAAAGTAATAATAGTTATAAAATAGCGTATTGTTTTCATAGGCCCAAAAAATCTCAACCAATTTTGGTGCAATCAGTGGGCTTAAACGACACCGTCATATTGTCAATATCATACCCAACTAAAAAATTTGCCATCATACTGTTCCCGATGAGTGCATCGTTGTCGTCAACGCCCATCGCGGTGAAGCAAAAGGATCCATCTGGCATCTTATTGAAAGTCTGAACCGTACTCAATCGCAGATCCACGCCGCCGTCGAAGTGCAAAGTCATCACCAAATCCCCCACATTATCTTTGTAGCAAAGAGTATCATCAATGGGCTTTGACGGGATATGCCGCTGAACTTCGGCAGCCAATCGTCCGTACAATTCTTTGGGGAGGAGAGTCTGCGGCGTGCCGGTATCGAGAATCGTGTTCCCCTTGGCCAGAGGTCTCGACATACTGTACGGAACAAGGGTTTTTCCGACAGAGATTCCCGTGAGGGTGAGAGAGTAATATGTCTGGTGGGATACTCGAACGAGTTGGGCTGTGATGACTCCGGGTCCTTGAACTTCAGAACCCGACCCGATTGAGAGGCTACTTGAGATTCTCGGGTCGGTGTTGTATGGCATCAGACAAAGGGAGAACTTTCTGCCGCCGACCAATGAACCTATCTGTGAATATGAATTTACATTAACTATAACGTTTTGAACTTTATAGTTATTTGAATAATAATATAATTAACTGTTCGTTTCAATATGTAATGCGAATAATGTTTTAAAAAAAAATAATAATAATAGAAACGAATAATGTAATGCGAATAATGTTTCTCAAGTATATATATAATAATATATATACCTGAGAAACGAAGGAAATCGCTCCTCTTCCAAATCCGATCAATTTCATTTCATTCGCATTAAACGTTCCACTATTATTATGTCCACAACCAAACACCACCTCCGAAAACGGCGTCGTCGCTCCAGACCTCGAAGTTACAGCCATTTTTTCAGTCGCCAATTCTCCTTGCGTAGATCCACTTTCATACCCATAGTCGTACTTACACGTATCGGTGCCGGAGCACGCCGCACCGGACCCCCTCAAATGGCACTGCGACGACTTGCAAGAAAGGGTTTGAAAGGTTGACGATTTCGAAGGGTCGTAAATCGGATTCGTTTGCTGGTAACATTTCACACATGGACGACACTGAGCCCAAAATAAATCACTGCCAGTGTCGAGGATTGCATGCACCTCCGTCGACGGCGTTCTGACAGCGATTTTCACTATAAATTCACTGGTTTCCGGCCAAATTTGTGATTTGGCTGCCATCGGTGAAACGTTGTCGGGTGAGACACGGCGGCGGATGAGTTCCAGCTTGAGACCACCGTTTTTGTCGGCAGTGGACTCCGCAATGGAAAGCAGTGCGAGAAGGAGAAATATGGTAGGCGCCATGGGAGATGAAGAAATGATTGCATGGATTTTAGATTTCTTTGTTTTATTTATACGAGTTGAGACAGATAAATGACGGAAATTGAAATTATTACTTAAACTAGGAAAGGATGAACGTGTTTTAACCCTCACTGTTTTTGTAATAAAAAATAGAATGTTATTTAAGTATTTATTTAGTTGTTTCTATTGAGGGAGTTCGTATTAAATTTTCATATTTTCAACCATTTATTAAACTTAGTTTTAATCTAAATAAGGTAAACAACATATTTAATTACAAGTATATTTCTTATTCTATTTTAATAATTATCTTCCAATAAAATTAAATAAAATTAGTTAAACTTTTAAAATTAACCTCTGTATGGTAATTTAAAAAAAAATAGTATTTGACTACAAATAAATGTAAGGTTATTAAAAATAAAATCTTTTATTTAATTTAACTAATTAAATAAATTTATGGTATTGTTCCATAATTAACTAACAATTTATAATCACCTTATTTTATAATTCCAAATGAAAATTTTGATCTAAATAAAGTAAAGAAAAATATTTAATTATCAGAATATTTAAAATTCTAGTTCAATAATTATCCTGGAATAAAGAAATAAAATAAAACTATATAAACTTTTAAATTTAACTTTGTAATTAATTAGTTAATGTTTGTTATTATTAATTATAACTTTAATTCTATAAAGAAAAATATTTTAATAAACCGTCCAAAAAAAAAGAGTAAAATAAAAGAACCAAATGTGAGTATGTTGTTGGAAAAAGTTATTTTTAATTTTTAAACAAAATCTCATATCAAACAATGTTTTAGAACATAAGAGTAAATTTAAAATTGTTAAAATTATTTCAAGTTAAAAATTATTTTAAAACATATTTTAATCACTCAAATAACCAATTATTATTTAACTTTACATTTCATAAAAATCGATTTTGAATATTTATAAGAATATCACATTTGAATATTTATAATTATGTTGTTGTCATGACCCGATTTTTGAGGCTTCGAAAAACCAAATCGCGACTAAAAAGATGAAATAAAATTAAAAAGAAAATAAAATAGAAGATAAAAATCCCATAAGATTTAAAACAAGAAAAGGAAGTCAATGACACCAAAATTAAACATAAAATTAAAGTCAAAAGTTACAAAGGGGTAATATAAATATAAAAGACTCTAAATATGAAAACGGACTGACGCTCTGGAACGACACCCCTGTGTGATAGTGCAGCTTTCGAACACCTTCCTGCCTCGACTGGTACCTGAAAAAAAGGGGGAACGGGGTGAGTATAAAAATACTCGGTAAGCAACCTACTTGTAGGCTCTTTTCGCATCCTTATATTAGTAGGTATCCACGGTTTTATCTCTGGGGTCTAGTGAGTGCGAATCACACTACAACTCTCTTTTCTGTATCTTAGAAGGCTTGCACATCTTATGCAGTGGAATGATCAGTGTCCTGAGGTGGGGCACGACCTCACAAGTAAATCTGAGGGGATCGTATAACTGGATCTGAATAAGTAACTCTACCTGAAATTGGGGTTTGCGATACCCGGTATGTTTGTCAACTACTAAGGCATCCTACGTGGTTCCACGTTCCTTTGCTCAGGGACGAATTTCTACGGTCCAGGAGTCATGTTCAGAAGACCCCTTAGCTATCACCACTAGGTCGGGGCACCTGTCACACTTCCCTGTCCGGATATGTCTGGCTCAACGATCTTAGTACCGGAGCTCTGTCTCGACGGTACGGTATTGGAGCAGAGAGGGAAGTGGAGGTTTTGGTGACACTATCCACACTGCTCAACTCTAGCAGGCTACCTACAGTTACCGTGGTGTCCTACTAGTCTGTCTTGGGCGGACTCTTGATGGCTTAGGATCTCACAAAGCTTCCTTTGGATGAACTTGTTGGTTCTCTCATGACACATGAGATTACCATGAAGGAGCATATGGAAGAGGCAAAAAGAAGGAGTATAGCCTTAACGACCATCACTTTGGAAGTTGACTCCGAAGATGAGGAAGTCCTTAACGAATACGATGTTGCCTACTTCACATGTAAGTACAAAAATTTCAATTCAAGAAACATTTCACAAATAAAAAAGAGTTAAAGAGTGAAAAGAGCAAAAACAATGAAGTAATATGCTATGAACGTAAAAAGTTGGATCATATAAGAACGAATTTTCGTCTTGTCAAATCATCAAAGAAATACTAAAAAGCAATTAAAGCTACTTGAGATGATAGTGATGAAAGTGGAAGTGATGAAAAAGTAGCAAATTTTTGCTTCATGAGCCACAAAGATGATGAAAGAGAGGAGGAGATAATTCTTGAATCTCTTTCTTATCATGATTTATTTAAAGTCGTTGAGGGGATGCAACTTGATTTAGAAAAACTTTTCAAAATAAGTTGTGGTTCAAAAGAAATATAAAGCTTCAATAAATGAAAATAAGTTTTTACTAAATTAAATTTCTTGCTTAGAAGGGAACTATCCTAATATTGTAAATTTTGAAGTACTTTGTGAAAAACTTGTATTTTATAGTGACGAGAAAAATGCATTAATTGATAAAGTTAAATTTATTGAACAATCAAAATGCATTAATTGATAAAGTTAAATTTATTGAACATGATTGTGGTGAAAAAGATAAGTTAATTAAATTGTTTAAAGAAAATGAATCAAATAATTTGCAAGAATTTATTAAAAAGTTAACATGCTACAAAATTAGATAAAATAGAGGTAAGCTTTACGAGGATAAAGGAGAATTAGGCTACACCTTCAAGTTCAATATTTGTTAAAGCATCCCTTATCATGTTTAAGCCTAACACAGGTAAATTTGTATCTAATTATGATAAATTTAGATTTGTACTTATGCGTCATTATTGTGGTGTTGAAGATCATATTAGACCTAAGTGCTTCAAATTGAAAATTTCTTAAAATATTCCAATTATGATAAATTTAGATTTGTACCTACGTGTCATTATGGGGTGTCGAAGGTTATATTAGACTTAAGTGCTTTAAATTGAAAATTTCTCAAAATATTCTTGAAGAAGAAAATTTTCTCAAAATATAAAATTGAACAATATTTTAAGAAATAATTTTTCTATTGAAAATAGAATACATAAACTTAGTCCAAGAAATAAATTCTTACATAAGGTTTGTTTCTCATGCGGTAAGTTTAGACATAAAGATTATTCTAGTAACTTATCCAAATACAATGTCTTTAATACGAATGAAAACATGAAATGGATGCCTAAATTTGTGAAGATTAACTTTACAGGATCCAAACAAGTATGAGTACCAAAAGGTCAATCTTGAAAATTTTTGTTTTTAGGTTTGTTATAAAGCCTCCGAGAAAAATAATGCGTACTTTAATAGTGGTTGCACAAGACAAATGACCGAAACCAATCCAAGTTTATGAATTTTTACAAGAAGGATGGTGGCTTTGTAACTTTTAGTGACAACAAGGAGTAAAATAATTGATAAGGAGTAATAGGTAATGACTCTTTACTCTCATCGAAAATGTACTTTTAGTTATGGTTTGAAAAATGATATACTTTATTGGGTTTTATGTCCTAAAACTCATAGTTTGTAAACATAAACATATTTTATTTTCAATAAAGTTATTATTGTTGTTTATTCAGTAAAGATTGTTATTGAATAAAGTGAACTTTACGATTATTAATCTAAATCCAATAAACTAAGAACACTCTGACTAAAGTATGATTACTTGAACTATATGTAAAGACATAAGAGTGGATCAAGTTCAAGTATATAGTCAAAATGATCTATAGTATGGGGATAAGGCTGAGTACCTTATCCTGGGGACACTATGGATGTGACCCACTTTTGTATATGACATAAACAATGTGATCACTAAATTGTACATGTGAAGACATATGAGTGGGGGTGTCCTATGCAATAAGTATTGCATAAGATCGGACCATAAAGAAAATCATTCTCACTTTATAATGTTGTTTACTGTTGAGAGTGATTTTCTTTTCATTCGATGACCTAGGTAACTCGATTTTAATCCTGAGTTAACCATGAACTCCTGTTTATTCGGAATTATCCTTAGATTTGCA
This sequence comes from Cucurbita pepo subsp. pepo, assembly GCF_057944985.1. Taxonomy (NCBI): domain Eukaryota; kingdom Viridiplantae; phylum Streptophyta; class Magnoliopsida; order Cucurbitales; family Cucurbitaceae; genus Cucurbita; species Cucurbita pepo. The sequence continues at coordinate 6,481,413 of NC_141817.1, forward strand.
TGGGTGAGAGTGGCTCGAGTTCACCGACTCAATAGGCCTCCCATTTCAGGGGTAAGACTGGGTGAATGGCTGGGGACGTGGGGTGCAAGATGGAATTCACTCCTATCCACTTTTAGGGATAGAAGAGACGTAGTTCCCTTAAGCACTGACTCCAGGTCTTGAACAAGGGGCCCCACCCACTCATTGGCCTGAGAGGGATTCGGTTTACTAGTTGGACCACAAACCAATTGTTCATTAGAGGATCAGTGAGACATAAGGAACAATAAGTAACTTCAGGAGTAAAACGGTAAATTGACCCAGCTCTAGTTACGAACAACCTGTGAAGGATCAACTTACTAATCATGGTTATATCAATTGGACAGAAATATATCTATAGTGAGGGGAGTGCAACTACTAGGCTATAGTGGAGTGTCCTAGTAGTTAACGAATGTTGGTTAATGAGTTTAACCGGTTAATCTTGGATCGTTGGAGCCCATGATCTATAGGTCCATTTGGTCCCTCTGCTAGCTCATATCGGACTAAATGATAGAGCAGTGTGACGAGTGAGTTCGAAGTGTTCGAATTCAAATTAGGGAATATATATGATATATTTAATAGCATTTTTGTTTTATTTACAAATTAAACAAAAAGAGAGAATCTGAGATATTTAAATAAGATTTAAATATCTTAATCAAATATGTGTCGGAATTGATTGGGATGATTGGGATTGACATTTGAATTAATACTAAATATTAATTAAATAGTTTAATTAATCATTTAATATTACTTTAATTTGAAATTAATTATTCAAATGAATTGTTGAATCAAAATGAAGAAAGTCAAAATGTTGATTTCATTTAATAGAAAAATCCATGTTTGAGTTAGTGAAATTTTGAGGTGTCAAAATTTGGTTTAACCAAACTTGCATACTTGCCAAATAAATCCCGACAAAATTTAGTGGAATTTTGAGTGTGAAAATTTGGTGAACTCAAACTTGCATGCTTGCCACATAATCCCAAACATTTGAGTGAAATTTTGAGTGTCAAAATTTGGTGATCTCAAATTTGCATGAACATGCCAACATGACTCTATAAATAGAGTGATCATGGTACATGGAAGGGCTGGCTTGGGAAAAACCTTGATAAAAACCTCTCACGAACTCTCTCTTCATATATACTAAACCCCTCCCAAGTTTAGTCACTCACTGGATTCCACAATCCCGTTCTAAGACCGGAGAATAGTGGAGAAAACACTAGTGGTGGTTCGAAACCGGTTCGTGAGGAAGAAGAAACTTGAGCGACAAAAGGTTAGTATTCAAACTCATTGAGTTTTAATGCTTTTGAACATGTTAGCTAATTTACTATAATTGATGTACTTAGAGTGCCTAAGATCCAAATTGCTTCCGCATGTGTTATATTGACACCATCATACTTAACCTTAGTCAATTATGTGATAAAAGTTTTAGAATTTGTGTTTGATAAGAATAATGACATAAATTAAAGATATAAAAAATTTAATGATTGGAAATAAGGATGACAATGTATATATTACTCATTTAAATGATTGTCGTATAAATTAATGACAAGTTTCTTTTGGTTTTAGATGATAATTTCTTGGTTGTGGCAGAGAAGATTTAGGCATACTAGTTTGCATTTGATTTCAAATATTTCAAAAAATTCATTAGTTAGAGGTTTTCCTAAATTTAAATTTGAAAAAGATAAAATTTGTGGTTTTTTTTCAAGTGGATAAGTAAACTAAGTTGTCGTTAAAATCTAAAAATGTGATTTCTAATACTAGACCTCTTCAACTATTACATATAAAGTTATTTGGCCCTTCTAAAATAGCTAGCTATAGGAAAATTACTATGTTTTTGTGATAATTGATGATTTTTCAAGATTTAATTAGGTTTTGATGATAAAACATAAGAATGATGTTTTGAACAGATTTGCTAATTTGATGGGGTAGAATTTGACAGTGTTGCATTTTAAAAATTTTGTAAAAGATAATGGTTTTTCTCATGACTTTTTATCTCCAAGTACTCCCCAACAAAAGGGTTTGGTTGAAAGAAAAAATTGTACTTTACAAAGAATTTGGTAGATCAATATTAAATTAATATAATTTACCTATATATTTTTTCGTCGGAAACCATTAATACCACTTGTTTGTTATGTTTTAAATAGAGTTTTAATTAGATCTCCCGAGATAAAATTCGTTATGAACTCTGTCATAATAAAATTTCAAATATTGGGTATCTCAAAGTTTTTGGTTGCAAATGTTGAACAACTAAGAAAATCTTAGAAAATTTGATTCTAGGACGAATATTAGTATTTTTCTTGATTATTCATCTACTACTAAAACTTAGTTTTCAACAAGAGAACTTTAGTTATTGAAGAATCTATATACCTGTGGTATTTGATGAATCTTGTAATAATGTTTCTAACGAGTCTATTTGTATTTGCAGCGACGATTTAGAAAGAAACTTTGTAGATTTACTTGTTGTTAATGACAAAGGCAAAGAAAATGTTACAAGTAAAAAAGAAGTGAACTTACATGAAAAGAAGAAGAAATTCTTCATCAATGTCAAAAGAATGGAGCTATGCTTTATCTCATCCCAAGGACTTGATTCTTAGTGGTCTCGAACAAGGTGTGAAAACCCGTACTTCTATTAATTTATTCAATAATCTTGTCTTTGTTTCTCAAATTGAACCAAAAAGTCTGTAGAATGCCCAAAATGATGAGTTTTGTATTTTAGATAGGCAAGAAAACTAAATCAATGTGAAAGGAACAAAGGTGGGGAATTAGTTCTGCCCCTCTAATATTTATATTATTGAAACCAAATGGATTTTTAGAAAGAAAATTGATGAAAATGAGAATATTATTACAAATAAAGCTAGACTTATAGCTAAAAGTTAGGAGGAAGGTAAAGACTATGAAAAAACTTTTACACCCGTTGCCAGATTAGGAGCTATTAGAATGTTACTTCTTTTTCTTCTAACAAAAAAATTTTGTATTGTATCAAATGGATGTGAAAAGTGGATTCTTGAATGTTTATATTATAGAGAAAGTTGATGTAGAACAACCTTCCGAATTTGAAAATGTTGATTTTCCTCATCATGTATATAAATTGAAAAAGGCTGTTTATGGCTTAAAACAAGCTCCAAGAGCTTGGTATGATAGACTTATTAATGATATGCTATTAGTACAAATATATTTGGCGGAGTGAGTTTGAGATGAGTATAATGGGAGAACTTAGTTTCTTTCTTGGACTTCATATCAAACAAGGTAATCAGAAATACACTAAAGATTTGCTCAAAATGTTCAAGTTCAATGAAGGTAAGATTGCAAAAACTCTTATGAGAACACCCACTAAGCTTGACAAGGATGAAAAAGGTAAATGTGTGGATATTAAATTTTATCGAGGTATGATTGGATATTTACTTTACTTGACCGCTAGTAGACCCGATATTATGTTTAGTGTATGTCTTCGTGCTAGGTTTCAATCTTGTCTAAGGAATCTCATTTACATGCCGTAAAAATAATATTTAACTATGTGGTTGGGACTATTAATAATTTAGGACTGTGGTATTTAGAAATGTTGAATTTAAATTGGTAGGATATTATGATGCGGATTTTGCCAGGAGCTCACTTGATCGTAAGTACTAGTGGAACTTGTCAATTTCTTGGTAGTTAAAAGTAAGATTGGGTCGTCTTATTTACTACCGAACCAAATATATTAAGGTTGCTGGTTTTTGTGCTCAAATTCTTTGGATGAAACAAACTTTTGGTGATTTTGGATTAAAATGCAATAGTGTGCCTATATTATGGGATAATCTATTAATTTAACCCAAAAAAAAAAAAAAAATCCTATTCAACATTCTAGAACTAATCTTATTGACATTAGAAATCATTATTTTATTAGAGAGTATGTGCAAAATGGATATATCACGAAGAAATTTTTTGTAAAGATAGGCTTAGATGTAATATATCTTGAATTTTATAATCTTGTTTATAATTTTTGAAGGCATGTGGTTAGGGGAGCCATTATATCATTCTTAATTTATTATTTTCGTTCTTGTGTATGATTCCAAAGGAGAGAAAATTAAGAAAAATAAGTTATAGGTTGGTTGTTTTATAATTTATATATCACTTAGTTGTTGTGATGTTTCACAATTTATTGAGGCATTAATAAAAGAGGAGAATATGATCTCGAGTGAATTTGAAGTATGAAATTTATGATGATATATTAGCGTGTATTACTTCAGTCTCTATGAATTTTGTTTGAAATGATTTGTTATGGTAAAAAGGAGGAGATTGTTGGTTTTTTTTTGGGCATCTCATTTTAGTTAATTAATTTATTGATGTTTTGATGGTAACAAACTATTTTTTCTTTTTATCAATTTTCATTATTTTAAATTGTCCACCCGTATATGGTTGGGAATAACTGTTTCAACAACTTTTCAATCACTTAAATTAAAACTAAAATGAAGAAATTATAGTGGAGACAGAATATCAAAGTGATGGTTCCCTTTTGGACATCTACTAGTGCTTACCCAATCTTTAAAAATGGTCTCCCCAATTTAAATCGCACATCACGGTGTGCTTCATAATCCAAAATGATAAAATATTCTAGAAATATTCATTTATCCACTTGGATTAAAATGTCTTAAATTCTTTTTCTTTTTGATAAGTTATTGATCTATCAACTAGTTGGATGGTGACTATACTTGGTCTAGCCTCACCAATCTCTAACCCCTTAAAAATGGATAGGGGCATTAAGTTGATGGTTGCCCCGAAGTCACATATTGCTCTACTTAGCTCTTTTAATCCAATTGATTTTGAAATTGTGAACGAGCCTAAGTCTTTTTCCTTTAGCGAGATCTTATTTTACAGAATTAATCTACACTTCTCATTTGATTGAACTACGTTTAATTCTTCAAACTTTCTTCTATAAATGAGCATACCCTTAAATAAATTTACATAATTTGTCATTTGCTTCAGAACCTCGTTAGTGATATGTTTATATGAATTTTTTATTATAATATCTATGAACTTTTCAAAATGGAGTCTTCTTCTTTCTCTATTTTTATTCTTATTTTTTTGGTAAGGAGGTGTTGGCAGGTAGGTTTTGCTCTCTTTTTGTCTGTTGTTTGTTACTTGATTTTAGGTGACTCTCCTATTTCTACATCATTTTTATTTTGATCTTTTGTTTAGTATTTTTCTCATTTCTCTATTTATCAGCTATTTTTTGGGTAACAATTGTTGTTTTCTTTAATTTCACCTTTTATGCTTGAAATTTTCTTTCCACTTCTCAATTCTATGCTAAACATTATTTCTTGCCATCTCTTTTTAGTCTTTTGCTATGGTTGGCAGCTTTCTAAAAGCTTTCTAAAAGGTCTATTACATAGCTGAGTTGTTAATTGGCCCTTTTAAACTTCTAGATTTTAAGGATGCTCATTGCATCATTCTTTGCCATATATATCTTCGTAATATCTTCGTAATATCTGTGGTATGTGCTGAGCTAGTTTCTTTCTCTTGGGTATTAGCTTGTTGAGGAATGTATGCCATTTGATTTTGATGTCCAAAACTTAGAGGGTAATTTTTCTTAGGTGGAATTTGTTGATTGTATGAGCTTTGTCTCTTCTATGAGCAGTTTGAATGGTTTCTCCACCATGGGTCGTAAGTGTTTGAGATGGAATGGTTTCCTGGATTAACTTGATTTCGCACATAAAACACGGAAGCTGGATTACATGAACATTGATCAAAAGTGTGTTTTTCTACACAATATACACAAGATTTAACTGCTAGATGAGTCATTATAGCTGCAGCTAAACTGGTGCTTTAGTCATTGAGCCTTGTCCCAATGTCAGAGTCTGTAGAATATTAGTAACTGAAGCTAATTGAGCGTTTATGGAGGTCGAAACATCAACATCAAGTAAGCCTTGTTTAAAAGCAATCTTCCGTCCATTGTAGAAAGTCCCCATTTGGATACAATGGGTAGTCCAGGGTGAGAATATTTTCTAAGAATCGTGTTGAATTTCTCTCAAGATTCACATAATGTTTTAACTTCAAACTGGTGAAACAAACATCTTCATTCTAAAGCATGCATTTCTAGTTGGTGGAAAGTACTTGATAAAAAAAAATTCTGCTAGACTATTTCAAGAATCAATTTCTCACGATGCTAAGGTGTTCAAAGATGATTTAGTAGCAACCCTCGGAGAATAAGGGAGTAAACTCATTTTAATTACATATTTATCCACTCCTTTGAATCCGAATGAGTTGCTCACTCCCAAAAATAACTTTAGATGTAGGTAGGGATCTTCTGACGATACTCGATAGTGTCCAATAATTTGAAGCATTTGAAATAACACTGACTTTAACTCCAAAGTAGTTGCTTACATTTCCAGGTTTATTAATGCACAAATTTAGCTCTTCCACAACTTGTTGTGGATATGCTAAGATTACTCTTTCCCCGTCATGTGCTAAAATAATAGTATTAGAAAGGATTCTACCTTCATTATTCATCATTGCTGGATTTTGAAACTCTAGATTTAGTTTGGTAGAAAGATCTCATTGTTATATATTATGTTCGACTATTTTCAATCTTTACTCCCTTAAACTTTACAAGAAAGTTCTCTCTATTTCGAGATCAAAAATAAATTTCAAAGCCGTTGATGGGTTCATACACCAAATTTGGTAGCAAACTCACTATAAAGACAACAAATAAAGTAACTAAATTAGGTTCCCCAACAACGGCACCAAAAATTATCTTGTGAAGATATACCGCAAAATAGTGTAAAATTCACAAGAATAAGTGAAGTATACACTATCAGAAGTAGCAAGTAATAAGTAAATTATCAATGGTACAAAGAAACTTTTTTTTGTTGGGTCACATTTGTTGTTGAAAATTAAGTGACTTTAAGAGTCATTCGAATTGGAATGTGTATCGGTGAGTATAAAATATTTAAATAAAATATATGAAGAGGGGCAACTCAACAAGAAAAATGTGGAAATTTTTGAATGAGTTTAGCTCTTATAATAGATTTTCAAGCCCTCTTGCTAGGGTTATGCATTTTGGTTACTCTCATAATTGTTTTGTAATTTCTATTAACAAGGTTTTAGAACGAAAATAATTATTTTTAACTCTTTAATTATCTTCTAAGTATCTTTGCAATGAATAGAAAATTTTCTTGGTATCAACCTATTTTAACTACATAAAACTCTCTCATCTCCTCTATAAGGTTTAACTTATCATGCACACTGATTTAGCTCACCATACACACTGATTTACATACAGAGGATTCAACATCTTAATCATAAAAAATTAATAGAATAAGAAAAGAGAGTAAGTGATTAGAGAGTTATCTAGTTTGTTACTTTAATTCAGTGGAAGTTCCCCTCTTTAGGTTCTATCCTTGTTTTAAGCTATCATTCTTACTTTTTTGTTTTTTTCTGCTGCTATCATAAGCTCTACTGAATTATGGTGATTCTTTCTCCTCCTCTCTTGTTTTTAGCAACAAGAACCACCTATGCTTTTTCCCTTTGAGATTCTATATTTTCTTCCACTTTGTTCATCCTATATTTCTTTCTTCTCATTTAGAGTTGAAAAGCTATTAGTCATTCACATAAATAGCCTCCAATTAGGCTGTCAAAAATCAATATGGCATATTGATACGGATTAAAATTTGCTGCCAGAATTGCTACAACAAATGTTTCAGCAACTATCATCTCCAAGATTTGTTGTAGCATTATTAGTCTGCACAAAGATTTTTCTTCTATAAAATTACTAAATTAAATTTAAAATTAGACTATATTCATGCAATTTGATCCCTTTTCATGTTAAATCATAATAAACTATTTCTTGGTATGCATATATTTTTATCCCTTTTAGTATTGTAATGGAATCCCTATATCATTTTAATATTATATTACTATTTATCCGATGGGGTTTAATATTTTGATCCCTAAACTTTTTTAAGAAATAAGGGTACTCTCAACATCAACTCCCTAACTCTCCCCACCTTGATCAAACTTGGGCTCTAAAACTCCCCAACATTCCTAAAGTTCCCAAAGCAATTCTCATGCATAATCACTAATTCAATTCGGGTTCGTAAGTAGTTCTTTTACCTGTTACAAACCAAATGAGAGTTCATGCATAGTTCATCTAATCTATCCGATCCTGCAAATTGCTATATGAGTTCTAGAGTGAACTAGCTTTTATGCTATCTTACTTGGCAGGCTAACTACATTGCTTAGGAATTGAATTATCCATGTATGTAAGAGGTGTGACCTCATCATTGTTCAATATGGTATCACAAATCTTGAACATCATCTATAAATGTTAGCTAGTAACGGCTGTATAACACCATAAAGTTACATTTCATTTTGGGAGGGATCTCATGTGATAGCTAAGTAACAAATTGTATTAAGATTTTGTTCTAAAAGGGCGTAGGTTCAAATTCCGTGGTATCAAACTCTCCTCGCCTACAAAACTTGGACTCATCCAATCAATCTTGAAGTTTTTAAGCCAAACCTAATGAGCGTTCATGTACTGTTCACCCAATCGAATTTCTAGAGTGAACTAATTTTTCTGTGCATCATACTTCATTGGCTAGCTTAAGTGAATTATGAGAAGACCATCAAGGTTAGTTTATGGAAGGTTAGTTGGTAACCACTCCACAAGACATAAAGTTATATTGAATTTGGGAAGGACCTCATGTGGAGCCAACTAACTAATAGTTTATGGAACAAAGGCCCTCTTCGGCAGTCCAAGAAAATTTCTAAAACTATAATGACACTAAATGGAATAACTTTTATATTATATCACAAATCTAGGTTAAGCTTAATGCTACTTTATCATGGGTCTACCGATCAGGATAAGGGAACTATTACGTCTCAATCTAAGTTCTGAATATCACTAATAATGTACTAAAGGGAATAAAAAACTAGTCTCGGCTCTAATAATAATAATAATAATAATAATAATAATAATAATAATAATAATAATAATAATAATAATAATAATAATAATAATAATAATAATAATAATAATAATAATAATAATAATAATAATAATAATAATAATAATAATAATAATAATAATAATAATAATAATAATAATAATAATAATAATAATAATAATAATAATAATAATAATAATAATAATAATAATAATAATAATAATAATAATAATAATAATAATAATAATAATAATAATAATAATAATAATAATAATAATAATAATAATAATAATAATAATAATAATAATAATAATAATAATAATAATAATAATAATAATAATAATAATAATAATAATAATAATAATAATAATAATAATAATAATAATAATAATAATAATAATAATAATAATAATAATAATAATAATAATAATAATAATAATAATAATAATAATAATAATAATAATAATAATAATAATAATAATAATAATAATAATAATAATAATAATAATAATAATAATAATAATAATAATAATAATAATAATAATAATAATAATAATAATAATAATAATAATAATAATAATAATAATAATAATAATAATAATAATAATAATAATAATAATAATAATAATAATAATAATAATAATAATAATAATAATAATAATAATAATAATAATAATAATAATAATAATAATAATAATAATAATAATAATAATAATAATAATAATAATAATAATAATAATAATAATAATAATAATAATAATAATAATAATAATAATAATAATAATAATAATAATAATAATAATAATAATAATAATAATAATAATAATAATAATAATAATAATAATAATAATAATAACAATAATAATAATAATAACAATAATAATAATAACAATAATAATAATAACAATAATAATAATAATAATAATAATAATAATAATAATAATAACGAAGAATAGAGGGAAAAACCCAGAAGAAAACAGAGGAGGAAAAATTCTGAGAATTCGAGTTTTGGTTGCTTAAGATTGGTTGTCAATCGAGGGTAAAGGAAGAGAGGTTGTTGCTGAGGAATCATTTGAGGAAGGGGATACGGCCACGAGCTGAATCGGACGGTGATTCGAAGGTAACGAAAAACCCATATCACCAAACCTTTAAATCTCGATATCTTGGTTCATACTGCATAATAAATTATGAAATAGGGCTTGTTAGAACCGTAGTTAGGAGATCTATAAAGTTGTAGAAGAAATCAGAACGAAATTCGAGCCGTAGAGATGGAATTTTGCTTCGAGACACAATGGGTATTAAAGGAAAAGCTTGGGAAAAATTGCAGGAAGGAGAGGTTGAAGACGAGCGCGTGAAGGACACGCGAGGCGCGTGGGAGGCCGCGAGTGGAAGTGCGACTGTGCGCGGATCAGGCGCGTGAGAAACGAATCCCGATCTTGTGTTGGCGCGTGAGGGCGCGTGAGCAGGTATTTTGGCTTCGGGTTTGTTCCGTTCGTCTCCTTTTGACCTGTCCTATCAAAATTGGTTATACTTATATTGAAATTGATAAAATATAGGTCTAATACGAAGGAATTGTGTTGGAATACTATTAAACGTACATTCAAGGGGGAAAAGGAGTTCGAAACCAAGTACGGTCACTACGAGTTCGTGGTGATGTCATTTGGCCTCACCAATGCCCCAGCTATGTTTATGGAGTTAATGAACCGAGTATTCAAAGAATGCCTAGACATGTTCGTGATTGTGTTCATTGACGACATCCTCATATACTCGAGAACCGACCTAGAGCACGAGGAACACCTCCGAAAAGTCCTAACCACCCTAAGAGCACAAGTTGTACGCCAAGTTCTCCAAATGCGAATTTTGGTTACGACAAGTCTCTTTCCTAGGACACGTGGTGTCAAAGGACGGAATATCTGTAGATCCCACCAAGGTCGAAGCGATCACAAAGTGCGAACGCCCAACTACGGTAACGGAAGTAAGGAGTTTCCTAGGATTGACGGGATATTATCGAAGGTTCGTGCAGGACTTCGCTAAAATATCCTCGCCTTTAACAAAGTTAACAAAAAAAGGGGTGCCATTTAGATGGGATGATGCTTGTGAGGCAAGCTTCCAAAACCTAAAAGAGAGATTGGTAACCGCCCCGGTACTCATAGTACCCGAGAGCTCAGAAGGATATGTGATCTATAGTGATGCCTCCATGAAAGGACTGGGATGTGTGTTAATGCAACACGGCAAGGTCGTCTCATACGCATCTCGTCAACTTAAAGAATATGAAAAGAACTACCCTACCCATGACCTAGAGTTGGCCGCTGTAGTGTTCGCGCTGAAAATCTGGCGAGATTACCTGTATGGCGAGAAAACCCAAATTTTTACCGACCATAAAAGTTTGAAATACTTCTTCACCCAGAAAGAGTTAAACATGAGGCAGAGAAGGTGATTAGAATTGGTGAAGGATTATGACGTAGATATCCAGTACCACCTTGGGAAAGCAAATGTGGTTGTAGATGCCTTGAGTAGGAAGGCGGTCCACTCGTCGGCCCTCATTACGAGGGAAGTAAGGGTACAAAGAGAGTTCGAGTGAGCCAACATAGCTGTAACGACCGAGGGAGTCATAGCACAGCTGGCCCGACTCACGGTACAACCTACGCTTAGGCAGAGAATTATTACCTCCCAACGAGAGGATCCTAACCTACAGAAAGTCCTAGGACAGCTAGACGAAAGTCCAGTAGATGGATTCTCGAAGTCATCAGATGAAGGACTATTGTATCAGGGCGCTTATGTGTTCCGGCAATAGAAGATTTAAGGAAGGAGATACCGATGGAAGCTCACAACTCGCCATTTGCCATGCATCCAGGAGGTACTAAGATGTACCAAGATTTAAAACAACACTTTTGGTGGAAGAGCATGAAGAGAGATGTGGCCGGGTTTGTGAGCAAGTGCTTAGTTTGTCAACAAGTGAAAGCTCCAAGACAAAAGGCGGCGGGGTTGTTGCAGCCCCTAAGCATACCGGAGTGGAAGTGGGAAAACATAGCGATGGACTTCATAGTAGGTTTACCCAAAACGCCCAAAGGCTATACAGTGATCTGGGTAGTTGTCGATAGGTTGACTAAGTCGACACACTTTCTACCTGGGAAGGTTACATATACAGTTGACAATTGGGCACAACTGTATGTGAAAGAAATAGTAAGACTACATGAAGTCCCAGTGTGTATAGTGTCGGATCGGGATCCACGCTTTACGTCAGCATTTTGGTGCAGATTTCAAAAAGCACTGGGTACCCGCCTCGACTTTAGTACCACCTTTCACCCCCAAATAGATGGACAAATGGAGCGTTTAAACCAAATTCTAGAGGACATGCTACGCGCTTGCGTACTAGATTTTAAGGAAAGTTGGGATTCCAAACTCCACCTGATGGAATTCTTGTATAACAACAGTTTCCAAGCAACTATTGGAATGGCACTATTTGAGGCCCTGTACGGGAAATGTGTAGGTCCCCACTATGTTGGGATGAGGTAGGAGAGAGAGAATTAGTAGGACCCAAGTTGGTTCGACTCACCAATGAGGCTGTCCAGAAAATTCGAGCGAGGATGCGTACCGCTCAAAGTAGACAGAAAAGCTACGTCGATGTAAGGCGTAAAAGCCTGGAGTTTGAGGTGGGGGGACCCAGTATTCCTCAAGGTAGCACCTATGAAAGGTGTGCTAAGATTCGGACATAAGGGCAAGTTAAGTCTTAAATTCATTGGACCATTTGAGATCCTAGAGCAAGTTGGTCTGGTAGCGTATAAGTTAGCCTTACCTCCAGCCCTCTCAGGAGTACATGATGTATTTCACATGTCCATGCTGAGGAAGTACATCACGGATCCTATCCACGTAATAGACTACGAACCACTCCAACTCAATGAAGATCTGAGCTACGAGGAAAAACCAGTAAGAATCTTAGCTAGAGAAGTAAAAACCTTACGCAACAGGAGCATTGCGTTCGTTAAGGTACTGTGGCGGAATCACCACAGTGAGGAAGCCATGTGGGAGCGTGAGGACGAAATAAGAGAGACATACCCCGAGTTGGTACAAGAGTTTGAGACTTTCGAGGACGAAAGTTCTTTTTAGGGGTAGATAATGTAACGACCTGGGAAAGAAAGAAAAAAAATATATATAATAAAAAATAAAATAAATTAAAAAAAATTAAAAACTCAGTCTCCGAAAAACCCGCGAGTTTTTCGGTGACCGCCGAGTTTCGCGGAACCCATGCGAAATGACGGCCACAGCACGCCCAGCCCTCAGCCCACGACACCCAGCATCTTCAGAACACCTGTAAAGGGAGAAAAGATAGAAAATTTTGAGAGAGAGAGAGAGAGAGATTTCGGACAAACGTCGGCGAGTGTCCATTCTCCGATGAGCCCTCAACCCACCCTCAAACCGACACCAAACGACCTGTTACCACCATGAGAAGGATCCCTAACGAAAGCACAATAACTCAGGGTGCGTTTTGTGTTATTTCGTAAGCGTCGTCATCGGTAACCGAGGTCGGAAAATTAGGTTTTCTTAATCGTTCTTAGATCTGTGGCTTTTAGGAGCTTTTAGGCCGCAAAACTCCCAGAAAAGAAAGAAGGACGACGAACAAAAAGAAAAATGGAAGAAAGAGGACCGAAATCGGCAACGGAAACGCCGCGAAAAAGAGAGAGAAAGCTCGCCGGAAAATCGGCCAAAGTCGGGTAAGGAAGACGAGATCCACGAATCCGGGTCAACCCGAACCCAAAACCTGAGAGAGCCAGTCCATTCCTCCCTTGGCCTCTGCCTTCGGCCCAGCCCAACTACAGCGGCCCAAACCTCAAACCAGCCCAGAAGCTACGGTTCAGTTGAACCAACCACGACTAGACCCACGGTCCAATTGATGATGGTGTTAATATAACACATGCGGAAGTAATTTAGATCTTAGGCACTTTTAGAACATTAATTATAGTATATAACTAGCATGTTCATAAGTATTAAAACTTAATGTGTTTAGATACTAACCTTTTGTAGTTCAAACTCCTTTCTCCTCACGAACCGGTTTCGAACCACCACTAGTGTCTTCTCCACTATCCTCCAGCCTTAGAACGGGATTGTGGAATCCGGTGAGTGACTAAACTTGGGAGGGATTTTGTATATGTGAAGAGGGTGTTTGTGAGAGGTTTTTCTCAAGGTTTTCCACCAAGAAGAAGAAGATCTTCCATGTACCATGATCACTCTATTTAAAGAGTCATGTTTGCATGTTCATGCAAATTTGAGATCACCAAATTTTGACACTTAAAATTCCACTCAAATGTTTGGGATTATGTGGCAAGCATGCATGTTTGAGTTAACCAAATTTTGACACTCAAAATTCCACTCAAACTTGTGGGGTTTATTTGGCAAACATGCAAGTTTGGTTAAACCAAATTTTGACACCTCAAAATTCCACTCACATGGATTTTTCCATTAAATGAAGTCAACATTTTGACTTTCTTGATTTTAATTCAACAATTAATTTGATTAATGAATTTCAAATTAAAATAACATTAAAGGATTAATTAAACTATTTAATTAATATTTAATATTAATTCAAATATCAATCCCAATCAATTCCGACGTATAATTGATTAAGATATTTAAATCTTATTTAAATATCTCAGATTCTCTCCTTTGGTTTAATTCGTAAATAAAACAAAAATGCGGTTAAATATATCGTATATATGTAGCGCATATTCCCTAATTTGAATCCGAACACTTCGAACTCACTCGTCACACTATTCTATGGTTTAGTCCGATATGAGCTAGCAGAGGGACCTAATGGACCTATAGATCATGGGCTCCAACGATCCAAGATTAACCGGCTAAACTCATTAACCTTGTTAACCAACATTCGTTAACTACTAGGACACTCCACTATAGCCTAGTAGTTGCACTCCCCTCACTATAGATATATTTCTGTCCATTTGATATAACCATGATTAGTAAGTCGATCCTTCACAGGTTGTTCGTAACTAGAGCTGGGTCAATTTACCGTTTTACCCCTAAAGTTACTTCTTGTTCCTTATGTCTCACTGATCCTCTAATGAACAATTGGTTTGTGGTCCAACCAGTATCCCTCTCAGGCCAATGAGAGGGTGGGGCCCCTTGTTCAAGATCTGGAGTCAGTGCTTAAGGGAACTACCTTTCTTCTATCCCTAAAAGTGGGTAGGAGTGAATTCCATCTTGCACCCCACGTCCCCAGCCATTCACCCAGTCTTACCCCTGAAATGGGAGGCCTACTGGGCGGCGAACTAGAGCCACTCTCACCCATGCAAATCTAAGGATAATTCCGAATAAACAGGAGTTCATGGTTAGCTCAGGATTAAAACTGAGTTACCTAGGTTATCGAATGAAAAGAAAATAAATCTCAACAGTAAACGACATTATAAAGTGAGAGTGGTTTTCTTCATGGTCCGATCTTATGCAATACTCATTGCATAGGATGCCCCCACTCACATGTCTCCACATGTACAATTTAGTGATCACATTGTTTATATCATATACAAAAATGGGCCGCATCCATAGTGTCCCCAAAATAAGGTACTCAGCCTTATCCTTATACTATAGATCATTTTGACTATATACTTGAACTTGATTCACTCTTATGTCTCTACATGTAGTTCAAGTAATCATACTATAGCCAGAGTGTTCTTAGTTTATTGGATTTAGATTAATGATCGTAAAGTTCACTTTATTCAATAACAATCTTTACTAAATAAATAACAATAATAACTTTATTGAAAATAGAATATGTTTTTGTTTACAAACTATGAGTTATAGAACATAAAATCCAACAATTGAGCCGGCCTGCAAACCAAACACTTGCGGCCCAGCCCAGTAAGCCGAGGCCAAACAATTAGTCTTGGCCCAGTAGCCTTCCACAGCCCGCGACCCGAACCACGACCTGAATCGAACTGCGACCTGCGCTTTGACCCGACACTACCGCTCGACGTGGCTCTCTTTGCTGCCGCCACGTGTCACACAGCGGCGCAGGCAGTCCCTCGGCTTGGCTCGGCGCAAACGGCTCGGGCTCCCTCCAGTGACTCTCTGGTGGCTCCAGCGGCTGTTCGGCTCGGCTCACCTATTTTCAGCCCAGTTTCCACTGTTTCGACCCTCCCGGATATGTTTTCGGCCCCGATTAAGGTATCCGAGGCCATTTTAGAGCCGTATTTCACATTTATTAAATTATAGGTAAATTAATTGTGAAATACTAACGGAAAGTGGTGAACGGTGTGATAGGAAACAAACTCCGGCGATGTAAGAAGCAGCTCTCACGGAACGGGAGCTTACGTTTAGCTGTTTAGGGAGTACTTCGGCCAAGGCCAACCAAGTAAGTGGCCTTACTATAGGATAGGCTAAATAATTGTATGAGTTATGATGATGTGTGGATTATGATGCTTGATGATATGTGCAGTATATACATATTTTGTTGAGTGACGCTTGATATGTTTGACGCACGTTGTGGCATTATGATGAGCATGATGATTGCATGATCTTTACCTTAATATTATGATGTTTTCCATATTGAGCATGCTAGATGATGATGAGTGTCATATTGCATCATGTCGTTAGATCGACGTAGGACACAACCCTAAGAGCATGAAAATGATATTAATATAAATATCCACGAGTATGCGTTACCTAGAGTAACAAAGAGATGAGACTAGAGGGTTGTGTCAGAAGAGACATTACGATGGATTTAGAGAAACCTCATGCATTTTGTATGTTCATAAGCATAAGGCTACTTCCCCTAGAGATGATGAGTGCGGACGTGCACCTTATGATGAGCGCGAATGCGCACAGGTGCGAAAGCACACAGATGAGGGTGTTCATGAGGCGCATGACACTATGGGGTTCCGCTGACCTCCAGACGTCGCTACAGATTAGCTTGACCAGAGGGTCCAGGGGGTGTGGGAGCGCCCTGGGGACTCACACTCGCACGTGTGAGTCGTGTGTAGGGAAGTACTACACATCCAATTTGTCCGAGACTGGAGGCCACCCCTAAGATGATTAGAGATAGGTCCCTATTCATGATTGCATGTGTTTGCATTAGCATGGCCCCTATAGTGGGGTCACTTACTGAGTATTTCTTCGAAATACTCAGGCCGTGTGTCACATTGTTTTTCAGGTAAAGGCAAGGCTCCCATGTACGGTTGACGGTGGCATCATGATCAGAGACTGTGGCGCGTGCATAGGATAGTTGCATATTTAATTTCTAGTCTTGGTTAGGATAGGGCGTTTGCATTTCATTCAATTATATTAATTAATTTGTAATCGTTTTATTTTATCTTTTTGAACTCCAGCACGATGTTTGAAACACGTAAGTCCGGCAGTGTTTTCCAATGTTTAAATGTATTATGAAGTTTTAAATTTTTCCGCTAATAAAGATGAGCATTCTTAGATTTTTATTCTGCATTAGAGATGAGTATGAGATGTTAGTGGCGACTCTAGATATGTGGAAATTTAGGGTCGTTACAGAAGACATGTATCATTATGCTCTCAAAATTGAAGACCAATTGAAGGAAGAAAAAGAGCATTAAAAAAGGTACACATCACGAACTAACACCTTTTCAAATTCTAAAACTTTGAACAAGGATAGTTTTTTCAATAGAAATGAATCAATGTCACCCAAAGAAAAGTTTGTGGCTGCTAAAAGAGTGGAGGCTGAGAGTTCCTTTGGTAAAAAGAATGAAGCTTCAAAGACGGTAAATGAGAAGTCTAGTTCTATTCAATGTTGGAAGTGCAAAGGGTTTGGACACATGAGCAAAGAGTGTGTTAATAAAAAAGTTATGGTGATAAGGAATGGTATACTTGATTCAGATGATGAATGTGAGGATCATGATTCACAGCTTGTGGAAGAAATCGCAGCATATGATGATGAGTGTGTTGAAGAAGATAATTCCATATCTTTGATCACAAGAAGGGTACTCAATGTTCAAATCAAGGAAGAGAAATTTGAAGAGCAAAGGGAAAACTTGTTCCACACAAGATGTTTGGTCAAAGAAAACCCATGCAGCTTGGTGATTGATAGTGGAAGTTGCACAAATGTGGTAAGCAGCTTCCTTGTAAAAAGACTTCAACTTTTTGTCCATCCCCACCTACATACAAACTTCATTGGTTAACAAACAAAGAAGAAATTAAGGTAAACTCCCAAGCTCTTATTTCTTTTACTCTTGGAAGATATAAAAATGAAGTTCTTTGTGATGTCGTACCAATGCATGCGGGGGACATCTTATTCGGCCGACCTTGGCAATATGATAGAAAGGTAACATTTGATGGTTTGATGAACAAGTATACTTTTACTTTGTGTGGGAAGAAATTTACTCTACTTCCATTGTCTCCATATGAAGTACATTGTGACCAATAAAAATTAGAGAAGAAAAGAAAAGAATATGAAGAACAACCGTGGAGAGAAGAAACTAAGGTAAAAGAGAGAGATAAGAGTGAAAAAAAAAAGAGAAAAGTGAGGGGCAAAGGATGAGTAAAAACCAAGAGAGAAAAAAAATGATTTTCAAGAAAAGAGAGAAAATGTAAGTTTGGTTATAAGAATGGGAAAAATGAGAAATATGTTAGCCCAAGAACCAAAATTTGTACTTATGTGCAAATGAATGTGTTTAGCAATGGAACCAAAAACTGATGATGCTTTGCCAAGTGCTTTTAAGTCTCTTTTGCAGGAATTCAATGACATATTTCCACATGAAGATGCATGTACGGGGTTACCCCCTCTAAGAGGGATTGAACACCCAATTGACTTCGTACCTGGGGCAACTCTTCCAAATATGGCTGCCTATAGGACCAATCCCACCGAGACTAAGGAGATTCAGAGACAAGTGGAAGAACTCATGGATAAAGATATGTTAGAGAAAGCATGAGTCCTTGTTCGGTTCCTGTGATTTTGGTACCCAATAAAGATGGCATGTGGAGGATGTGTGTTGATTGTCGAGCCATCAACAAGATCACGGTAAAGTATCGACACCCTATTCCTAGATTGGATGACATGTTGGATGAATTATATGGTGCTAATCTGCTTTGAAAAATAGATCTTAAAAGTGGTTATCATCAAATTCGAATGAATGTGGGAGATGGGTGGAAAACGGCTTTCAAAACAAAGTTTGGGCTTTATGAGTGGCTCGTTATGCCATTTGGCCTTACAAATGCACCAAGTACTTTTATGAGGCTAATGAATCATGTTTTGAGAGACTATATTGGAAAATTTGTTGTTGTATACTTTGATGATATCCTTGTTTACTCAAAAAGCTTGAATGATCATATTTTGCAGGTTAAGAAAATTTTGTTTATACTTAGAGAAGAGAAGCTTTATGCCAACTTCAAAAAGGTGCAGTTTTTGTCTAGACCAAGTCAACTTCCTAGGATTCTTAGTTGGAAAGAAGGGAGTACAAGTTGATGAAGAAAATGTAAAAGCTATTAGTGTAATACCCGAAGAAAGGGAAATAGAAATAGAAAAGGAAAAAAAAAAGAAAAAAAAAAAGAAAAAAGAAAAAAAAAAAGGAAAAGTCGAGAGGGGCAAATAGGTAAATTTGCCCCTCCAACCACCTAAGGGGTCCAAACGAAACCCCATCCATAATCCTGCAAAAGAGAGATAGTGAGAGAAAGGGGTAGAGAGAACCTAGAGAGAGGAGAAAGGATGAACCGCCGGAAGACTCACCGAAACCTACCGTCGGAGTCTATTCCGGTGAAGATCATGATGCAAGGAGGTGAAGATCATGCAGAGAGACTTTCTTGGAAGGGAAAAGAGAATGTGGGTGGCCGGAGTCCCATTTTTCATCAAGAAGTCAGAAAACCCGCAAGGAACAACTCTACGCATGATCTGTGAAGAAGTTTGGCCGAGACCTCAACCCGAAGGCGGAGATCCGAGAGTCGTCCGAGAACGGTGAGCAAAATTCCGACCTTCTTAACTCGTCCGGTAGTTAATCAAAAATTACGAAAAAAATACGAGGACGTAACCAGTAACACGATCTAAAACTTTGTCGAAGGAATCATGTTGATCCGATCTACGGATCGAAAGATATGAAAATCGGAAAAGAAGGTTGTGTTTCGGTTTTCAGAGGGCAGAGAAGAAAGGAGAAGAAGAAAAAAAAAAAAAAAGAAGAAAGGAGTCGGCCGGCGAGCGGCGGACGGCGGCGACAGGCGCCGAACGGCTGCGACAGGCACCGGACGGCTGCGACAGGCGCCGGACGGCTGCGACAGGCACCGGACGGCTGCGACAGGTGCCGGACACGCGTCGACCATCGGCTGGAGCAACGCAGCTCCAGCGAGGCGTCGACACGTGTCGGCCGCAAGCCGGGCTGAACCGCGACGCGAGCCGAGCCGACTGGACCGACCGACCCGCGACTATGCGGAGGCAGGCGCGCGTGGCAGCCTGCGATTGGCGCCTTCCCGCGCGCGTGGCCACGCACTCCCAGCGTGCTGCTGGCGCGTGAGCGCGCGTGGAACGGCCAATTTGGCCCGGTTGCTTTCTGTTTGCCCGATTTTTGTCCCGGTTCCAGTTCTAATACTGTTCTTACGTGAATTGGGACCTAATTTAAAGAAATCAGTATTTTTGGACACCTCACGGGCAAAGAAACGCTAGCGAAAGGGCACGCGTCAACCAGGTAAGTCACCACCCGGTATTTAGGAAGAAATACTTGTAGGGTTCGCTTGGATTGTATGTATGCATGTTAGTAATTTTGCCTTAAATTAGCTCTCCATGAATGAGATTAATTAGATGGATTGTTATGATGTGTTGGGTGAATTATCTGAGTGTTGCTTGTATGTCTTAAGCTTCCGTTGTACGTATGCATGCGTTTAATTTATGTTAGAATTGTGTATGCCGGGTTTCGGGTGCTTGATGGACAAATTCGCCCCATTGAACGTGAACTTCGTGCTCTGGGTGCTTGATGGAGGTCATCGCCCCGTTGAGCCGGTATGCCTAGTTTGCATGAATTACATACTATGATGTTAGAAGAAGATTGCATGCACCCTCTGTTAATTGCTACGGCCCATTTCTATGATAAGATTAGGGAATTTCTGTTAGGAGCGATATGCCGCTCTAGACAGACTTAATTTTCCCCTAGAAACTTAGCGGTTTACCACGGCAAGAAAGTACCTAGGAGGGTTCATAGATTGCTAGCGTGAGAACGGTATCTATAGCTTCGTGGGAGGACCAAGGGTCCCTGATCATTCCTTACTGCTCTTAGCCATTTCGCATGGGAAATGTGTCCCCACGTCGTACAGCCCATTAGCTGCATGGGAACGGGTTGGGTCGCGCCCCCCATAGGAGGACTATATGGGCGTAGGGGTATTCAGCACACCCATAGGCTAGATACCATGTAGTCCTAGATAGCCATGTAGAGGTAGCGCCTCATAGAGAGATACCGACCATATCAGCTTGGCATAAGGAACCTCTCGGTGACTAATGAAAGGATGATGAACCGGTGAAACCCAAGGGGCAAGCCCCAAGAGACTAAGGTTAGAACCCGATGTCCTAGAACCGAATTAGAAAACCATGGGAGTTCTGTTAAATTAAGATGCGAAGAGAGCCTACAAGTAGGTGGCTTACTGAGTATAATTTTTATACTCATCCCGTTCTCCTTTATTTTTTTTCAGGTGTTCACTGGCTGCTAGTCGAGGTAGAGGAGCATTTGAGAGCTGTACAGTCACAGAGGGGGTCGTTCCGGAGCGTCAGTCCATTTTCGGTCTTTTAGAGTCTTTTGTATTTCATTTTATATTTGCAATTTCTTTTGTAATAATTAACAAACAAAATTTCTCTCTTTTGTTTTAATTCAAAGTATTTTTATATTTTTACTTTGGTTTTCTTTTCTTTTATTTTTCTTTTGTTTGTTTTCGATTTCGTCTTTTAGTCACGATTCGATTTTTCGAAGCCTCGAAAATCGGGTCGTGACAATTAGAGAATGGCCAACACCCACAAATGCAACCGAGGTAAGATCTTTTCATGGTTTGGCTAGTTTCTATAGGAGATTCATTAAAGATTTCAGTAGTATAGCATCACCATTGAATGAACTTGTTAAAAAGCATGTGAAATTTTAATGGAAGGAAAAACAAGAGAATGCATTCAATGAACTGAAAGATAAATTAACCAATGCACCTTTTCTTGCTTTACCTAACTTTGATAAATCTTTTGAAATTGAATGTGATGCAAGTGGGATAGGCATAAGGGCTGTTTTAATGTAGGAAAAAAGGCCAATCATGTTCTTTAGTGAAAAGCTTAATGGAGCACAACTCAACTATCCGACTTATGACAAAGAGTTATATGCACTTGTGAGGGCTTTGCAAGTTTGGCAACATTATTTGTGGCCAAAAGAGTTTGTTATTCATACGAACCATGAAAGTTTGAAGCACCTCAAAAGCCAAACAAAGCTAAATAGGAGACATGCTAAATGGGTGGAATTCATTGAGACGTTTCCTTATGTAATCCATTACAAAAAGGGGAAGGATAATGTGGTCGCAGATGCATTATCAAGAAGGTATGCTTTATTTTCTTCCCTTACTGCAAAAATTCTTGGTTTTAAACACATGATTAAATTGTACAAAGTTGAAAAATCTGAATTTTATGATGTGTATATGCAATGTTTAGAAGGGAAACATGTGCAAGATCATATGGTGTTCGATGATATGCTTTTTAGGAAGGGTAAACTTTGTATCCCTAGATGTTCTATTCGAGAGTTACTTGTGAAGGAGGCTCATGGGGGAGGACTTATGGGACATTTTGGAGAATTTAAAACATATAGCATGTTGTGTGAACATTTTTATTGGTTGAAAATGAGGAAAGATGTGAACAAAGTATGCAAGCAATGTTTTAAATGTAAGGAGGCTAAGTCTAAGACATAACCACATGGTCTTTACACACCTTTATATGTTCCTAGTGAACCATGGGTTGACATTAGCATGGATTTTGTTCTAGGATTACCAAAGACTAGAAGACACCATGATAGCATTTTTGTGGTGGTTGATAGGTTTAGTAAGATGGCACATTTCATTCCATGTAACAAAACAGATGATGCTACCAATATAGCTAATCTATTCTTTAAGGAAGTGGTTAGATTGCATGGTATTCCCAAAACCATTGTTAGTGACAGGGATGTAAAATTTTTAAGCCATTTTTGGAAGGTTTTGTGGGGAAAGTTGGGAACTAAGCTTCTATTTTCTACAACATGTCACCCCCAAACCGATGGACAAACTGAGGTCGTTAATAGAACATTAGGAGCCTTACTTAGGTCACTAATTTCTAAAAATCTTAAGTCTTGGGAAGAGACTCTACCTTTTGTGGAATTTGCATACAATAGAGCAATACATAGTACCACTCAGTGTTCACCGTTTGAGGTTGTGTATGGATTTAATCCTTTAACTCCTCTAGATTTATCGCCTTTGCCACCTAATATGTTTGCTAATGATGCAGCTTCTTCAAGAGCCGAATACATAAAAAATATTCACAAAGACATAAAAGAAAGAATTGAAAACAAAAATAAAAAACTAGTCACGCGCAAGAATCAAGGAATAAAGAAATTGATTTTTAAACAAGGTGACTGGGTTTGGGTCCATCTACGAAAGGAAAGGTTTCCAAGTCAGAGAAAGTCAAAACTTCAACCAAGAGGAAATAGTCATTTTCAAGTACTAGAGTGGATCAATGACAATGCATACAAGCTAGATCTCAAAGGTGAGTACAATGTAAGTTCAACTTTTAATGTGGCTGATTTGACTCCATTTGATGTAAGGAATGAAGACCTTGATTTGAGGACAAATCCTTTTAAAGAAAGGGAGGATGATATGAATTCAACTACTGACCCTTTGCATGTACCCGAAGGACCGATTACAAGAAGCAAGGTTAAGAAGATTCAAGAGGCCTATACATTGCATCTTCAAAAGCTAGCTAGTGTACAGGTTGAAACAAAGACTTTTGAGCCAAAAAAATCTTTATAGCATTAGCATATCAAATCAAGAAGATAATGGAGTGACTGATATTGGAAAGTAATTAGAAGACTTGCCTTTGGTAGTTGAATTACCAATTAAGGAAATTTATGGAAAGTAATTAGAAGACTTGCCTTTGGTAGTTGAATTACCAATTAAAGAAATTTATTATTGTCTTATTTGCTTCAATTTGTATTTAATAACATTTGTAGTTGGTGGCTGAACTTTATTATGTTAGGGTTACCTTTTAGACCTATTTAAAGGCATGTAATACTCATGTTCGGGGGATTTTGTTGAATACAGAAAAAAACCTTTGTGTTTTCTTGATACCCTTTTGGTGTTATTCGTTTTCAAACCTTGCTTTAGGTTTGATGATTAAACCGATTCATTGAATTAATTTTGATCAAGCTAATTCTGGAGTGAATTGTTTTGGTATCTAAGAGTGACCATCATAGATTCCAAGTTCGATCTAAGAGTCATTCATCTTCTCACCAGCTCTTGGTTGAAATCAATCCGTTAAGTTAGCTTTCTCTGTGAACATTTTGCAAGGATTCTAGAAGGACCTCTAGCTTTGCAAATTCCAGCATTGTTGGCGCTTATCATAAAGTTTGTCCAATCTACCAATGAGGTCGTGCAAAAGATTAAAGTAAGAATGTGCACGAGTTAGAGTAGAAAGAAAAGCTACGCCGAAGTGAAGTGTACAAACCCAAAGCTGAGGTAGGCAACAAGATATTCTTGAAAGTGACCCCATAGAAGGCATTTTCAAGTTGAGAAGAAAGGGCGCTTGGTCTAGTGGTATGATTCTTGCTCATGGTGCGAGAGGTCCCAAGTTGTTCAAGACCGACCCCATAGAAGACACTTTGGAGGATGAAATTTCCTTTTAAATGTGTATGCTGTAATAGTAGAAATTAAAAAAAAAAAATAGAAATTTCGAAAAAAACAAATCCCAGTCACTTCCCCAAATCTCTCCCCTTTCACTAACGAACCCTAATTTTTTAAGTGCTTCATCTAATGAAGCAGTTGATAGAAAACTTCCACTATCACAAAAGAAAACTCAAGAAACACCTGGATTATATCTTGGTCAAGATGTAGCTGTCATGAAAATGATGGTTTAGAGGATGAATTCAATATTTAAGCTACTTTATGTCGTTAGATGTTGTGCTATGTTATGCTATGATATGCTATATTATTTCATGACGTGCTATATTATGTCATGTTATGACACGTTATGCTATGATAAATCACGTTATGCTATGTTATTTTATGTCCTCGTGGCTGCTACACTAACTTAAAGCTTCCTTGTATAGTTCTCGTTATCGTATTCGAAGAGATACTTTAATTTTTCTTTTTTCTTTTTTCTTTTTTTGCATGCATAATGTGGAAATATCATCACTAGCCCAATAGAGTCAAGCCCAATAATTGTACGAGCCCATCATATATTTATTTTAGTAGAGATTTAGGAAAAATACCTCAAGATTTTAGGAAAAAGATTAAGATTTGTTAGGTCCAGATTGCGTAAGCTACAGTATAAATACCCCTCCACCTACCTAGGTTATTCATCCAAGAAATCCAAAAACAATAAAGAGCAGTAGTATTCTACAGAGTGTCTTGTATTCTCTTCTCGATTAGTGTTAATAAAGAGTGCGAGTGTTTCCCACAGAGAATTGTGTTCAACATTTGGTATCAGAGCAAGGTTAGTGTAGGTTATCTGATCTCTTGGAATTCTTAGTATGCTCTGTGGTTGCAGCTCTGTGATATGAACCAAGAGACAACAATCATACAATATACTTCAATGAAGATGTGAAGAAAAGATGATCCAATTCATGCTACATTGAAGAAGAATGAAGTTTGATTGTTGTAAATTTTGGGTGGGTTACAATTTAGAGTAATTTAGAGTTATTGTATTTTAAGACTTTTTATTTAATTTCGGTTACATTTACATAATGGCTAATTATGGCCATAAAGTATGAATGTTACAACTCTTGGAAGGCCTTTAATAGTTTCATTTTTGAGGCTATATAAAAGCCTTGTATGTTGTATTTGTAAGCAGACTTGGAAAATATAGTAAAAGAAGCATTTGTGCTTTTCTTTAGCCAATGGCTAAGTTTCTTTGCAATTCTATGTAGTTTAGGTTGCATGTAGAATCATTCAAGCTCGACATGATCAATCTTGCTTGTGGAGTGATTCGAATCTCAAACAAGTGTTCTTGCGTTGAGATATTTGATGAACAAGAATCATTCAAGCTAGACATGATCGATCTTGCTTGTGGAGTGATTCGAATCTCAAACAATGTTCTTGCCTTGAGATATTCGATCAACAAGGTAATCTGAATCTTATTCCCCTTGTATTGATTCCTTATCTTATCACTCTGTCTGATCTTCCACATCAGAAACGATTTCTTAGATTAGTAGTGAGTGAGTTTCTTTTGTATCGTGAGTAGTCTGTGACTCTGCAAGTCTGGTGTCGAAAGAGCTTGTTTGGTATTACTGAGGTATGGCCAACACGATGGGTGATTTCCAAATCGTTAGAGGAATCAAGAAACTCAACAACAACAACTAGAACACGTGGGCAACATGCATGATGTCCTATTTACAAGGACAGGATCTTTGGGAGATCGTTGGCGGGTGCGAAACTATGCCGCCAGAGGATGATTCTAATGGCGCCTTGCGCAAATGGAGAATCAAAGCAGGCAAAGCAATGTTTGTCTTAAATACCACAATCGGAGAAGAGATGTTAGAACATATTTGGGACGACAAGACACCGAAAGAAGCATGGGACACGTTCCTGAAGTTGTTCTCTAAGAAGAACGATACGAGGCTACAACTTCTGGAGAATGAGTTGTTGTCAATTTCACAACGTGACATGACGATTGCTCAGTACTTCCATAAGGTCAAATCCGCCATTGTAGAATCTCGAATGAAGAGGATTATAATCCACAGATTGCGACCGAAATATCGAAGCTTCATTATTGCTGTACAAGGATGGCCCACTCAACCATCACTTGTAGAGTTCGAAAATTTGTTAGCCAACCAAGAAGCCATGGCTAAACAAATGGGAGGCATCACATTGAAGGGTGAAGAGGAAGCACTCTACACAAGTGAAAGTCGGAGCAATAATAGGCCTACCAAATGTGGATACAATGGTGACAAAAGAAGAAGCCACCAGGGAACTACACAACCTGAGAGAGCTCAAAAGAACGACAACAAGAGTTTCAAAGAAAATAGATTTGGAGGTATTTGCTATAATTGTGGGAAAAATGGCCACATGTCTAGAGATTGTTGGTCCAGGAAAAAGTCTATTGAAAGCAATGCGGCAATATCCAAAAAGAAGATAGAAGATGAATGGGATGCAGAGGTACTATGTCCCATAGAAGAAGACGAGCTAGCACTCATGACGATAATGGAAGACCATATCAACTATGAGAATGACTGGATCGTTGATTCAGGATGTTCAAACCACACGACTGACGATCAGAGAAAATTGCAAGACAAGAAAGAGTACAAAGGAAGTCATATGGTACGCACAACAAATAATACACAACTATCAATTGCTCAAATCGGCAATACGACAATCATGCCTGGCAATAAGTCTGATACAGTGTCGCTACATAATGTTTATCATGTACCGGGTATAAAGAAGAACTTGTTGTCAGTATCACAACTAACAACATCAGGAAGCTACGTCTTATTTGGGCCAGAAGATGTAAAAGTTTATCAAGATGTTAAGATAATAGAAAAGCCGACAATAGAAGGACGAAGAGTGGAGTCTGTCTACGTCCTATCTGCAGAGTCTGCCTATGTTGACAAGACCCGAAAGAATGAGACGACAGATCTATGGCATGCAAGATTGGGACATATTAGTTACCATAAGTTGAAGCTGATTTTGGAGAAATCCATGCTCAAAGGTCTACCTCAACTTGAAGTCAAAACAGACGTTGTCTGCGCTGGATGTCAATATGGTAAAGCTCATCAATTACCATACAAAGAGTCAAGTTTCAAAGCAAAGAAACCATTAGAGTTAATTCACTCTGATTTGTTCGGCCCAGTCAAACAAGCATCGATCAGCAGAATGCGGTATATGGTGACATTTATTGACGACTACTCAAGATATGTGTGGATTTTCTTTATGAATGAAAAGTCTGACACGTTCTTAAAGTTTCAAGAATTCAAGATGATGGTCGAAGGAGAAGTAGGAGCGAAGATTCGTTGTCTACGTTCAGACAATGGCGGAGAATACACGTTAGATGAGTTCGATCAATATTTACACGAGTGTGGGATACAACGTCAATTTACATGTGCCAACACGCCACAACAAAGATTAAGATTTGTTAGGTCCAGATTGCGTAGGCTACAGTATTCATCCAAGAAATCCAATAACAATAAAGAGCAGTAGTATTCTACAGAGTGTCTTGTATTCTGTTCTTGATTAGTGTTAATAAAGAGTGCGAGTGTTTCCCACAGAGAGTTGTGTTCAACACATAATTCCTATGTTATGTTTAAGGCTGGTTCGACATGTCATGATATGAACCACGACCAAGAAATTTCCATACCTCAAGGTCCAATTACAAGGACGAGAGCCAAGAAGCTACAACAAACCTTATACAGTTATATTCAAGCTATGGTGAGCTCATCAAAGGAAATTCTAGAAGACGTTGGAGACCTCCCTTATATGTTATGCAAAGTTGAGCTTCAAGACAGAGATGAATTAAATGCACTTTAAGTTGCATTTAATGAACTCCGCTGAATTTATCAAATAGTCCAAGGAGGACTAATGAGCACATTTTATTATTTGCATTATTTAATTATAGTTTAACTATTTGTTTTCATATTTAAGCTAGTTTTAAATATACGAGTTAAGGTTATATTGTAACCCACATAGGTTACTATATTCCACCATTAACTAGCCATTTTAATATGGAGGTTATGGGTATTTCTCATTTACTAGCCCATTTAATTTTGGAGTTATGTATCACATAGGTTAAGAGGTTTGTAAAGGCTATATAAAGCCTTCTTTTCTTTGATTAGACATCAGATTTTGGAATTAAGAATAGAATTTCTATTTTAGATTTGTTGAGAGCTAAACTTTTTTTGCAAATTCTTGTGTTTAGAACTTGCATGTAGAGTCATTCAAGTGGTATTGATCAAACCTCTTGTGGAGTGATTCGAATCACGAGTTTAGAAACGAGTTTTCTTTATTCTTGATCTTGATCATCAAGGTAATCCGTTCCATACTTTCCCTTGGGTTGATTTCCATATCATTTTGGTATCAGAGCTTTAGGCTCAAGATGGGATATATTATTATTTTTTTTCTCAGTTTGTGTAGAATGTTCATATTCTATCACAAAAATATATAACAAAAAAAAAATACATTTTTTTATATTCTTTAAAGTGTTAGATCTGGATCTTATCAATACTTTATTCTTCTTTAAGATCTTCTAAATCAATTTTCTTGTTGGTAAATTGATTAGATTTTGCCCATAAGCAAAAAAAAAAAAAAAAACCATTGAAAGAAAGAAAGCATATTGATGTTAAATGTCTTTCTTTTTTCCTCTTGATTATTATATGTAACTCTCATATGTTACTACGTCTAAATTAGTCCTTAATCATTTTCTTTCTTTAATTCGTTTCTTTGTCGTTATTCGGATTGCTCCTTCAATACCCTTGTTTATGTGTTGAGTGTGCTGTCTATTCACTTTGAATTGCACTTAGCTCTATAACATAGCTTGTCTCACATTCCAATTTGTTTTTTTTGGAGTGTGATTTGTGTGTGCTCAATTGTGAGGGTGAGTTTGTAAGGGCACACATTGATTCGAGTGTTGAGTGCTAAACACGAGTGAACTACATTTACGAGTGAATACACATGAGGGAGCGCTTGTGAGGTCCTTTTTTTCTTTTATCTTTCTTTTGTAGCATGGAAAATCCAGACGACAATACTAACATTACTGATGCACGATTGAGAGAAGCACAACAACAAACCATGGAAAGACTAATTCGAGGAATAGAAGAGTTGACTGATCGAATAGGAAGATTGGAGATTCAAAATCAAGCACGACAGAGGATTCCACAACCTACGCCCTCAACCGATACATATGAGGGCGACAATTCTGATCACCACGAGGATAATCCACATGCGGTTGGTCATGGCTTGATGCGAGGGCGAGACCATGGAAGAAGGTATCATAATTTACAACAACGAGTTCCTTATGATGATAGAATTGATCGTAACGTGTGGAGCATCAAATTAAAACTTCCCAAGTTTTATGGCAAAACCGATCCAGAGGAGTACCTTTAATAGGAGAGAATGGTGGAGTCGGTGTTCAACAGTCATAATTTTAGTGATAAAAAGAAGGTACTGTTATGCATTGCTCAATTCAAACAATATGCTCAAATTTGGTGGGATAAATTGATGTCAAGTAGGAGAAGAAACCTTGAAGCACCAATTGATTCATGGTACGAGTTCAAAGAGTCCATGAGGAAGCGTTTTGTTCCACAATATTTTCAACGGGACATGGCGCAAAAGCTTCAAGCATTGAAACAAGGACGCAAGTCTGTGGAAGATTATTACAAGGAGATGGATACGTTGATGGATCGACTTGATCTCGATGAGGACATGGAGGCTCTCATGACACGATTTCTTAATGGGTTAAACACAGAGATTGTAGACAAGACTGATTTACAGCCTTATTCTAATATCGAGGAGTTGTTGCACATTGCAATTAAGATCGAGAGGCAAATCCAAAGAAGGTCTCAACGGTATTCTTCTAAAACTTTTCCCAATTCTACTTCTACATGGAAAAAGGATAGTAAGAACATTGATTATAAGCATAGAAATCCAGAGATTAATGAGAAGCCTCAAGCTAAATTTGAGAAAGGGGAGAGTTTTAGAACAGGGAAAGAAAAAGTAGAAAAGTCTAATGTTCGAAATAGGGATTTAAAGTGTTGGAGATGTCAAGGGGTAGGACACTATAGTAGAGATTGCCCAAATGCAAGAATTATGTCCATCAAGGAGGGAGAAATTGTTACGGATGACGAGGCACATGACGACATAAATGAGGAAACTGATGAGAGTGAGGAGTTTAGCGAAGAGGACCCTACACATATATCTTTGGTTACTCGACGAGCTCTAAACACCCACATTAAGGAGGACGGCCTAGATCAAAGAGAGAACTTGTTTCAAACTCGTTGTCTTGTTCAATCTGTACCTTGTAGTGTTGTCATTGATAGCGGTAGTTGCACCAATGTTGTGAGTTCCATTCTGGTCAAAAGACTTAATTTAAAGACACAACCACATCCAAGACCCTACAAGCTTCAATTGTTGAATGATTGTGGGGAAGTACGGGTAACTCAACAAACTCTTGTTTCATTTACTATTGGAAAATATGTTGATGATGTTTTATGTGATGTTGTATCCATGCATGTTGGAGATTTACTACTGGGGAGGCCATGGCAATTTGATCGTCGGGTAATGTATGATGGGTATGCAAATCGATACTCTTTTACTCACAATGGTAGAAAAACTACTCTTGTTCCATTGTCTCCAAAAGATGTATTTATTGATCATTGCAAACTTGAAAAGAAAAGGCAAGAGGCTGATGCAAAAGCATAGATTGAAAAAGAATCAAGTGAAAAAATGAGCTTGAGTGAAAAGCAAGAGAGTAACACTCAGCCTAGAGAAAAAAAAGAGAGAAAAGTCAAATCAGTAAGCTTGTATGTTAGATCAAGTGAGGCTAGGAATGTTTTGCTCTCTAACCAGACTATTCTTGTACTTATGTGCAAGGGGTCTTGTTACTTTACTAACATGCTTAACCCTTCTTTGCCTAGTGATTTTGTTGTGCTTTTGCAAGAGTTTGAAGATTTATTTTCTGAGGAGATGCCTAGTAGTTTGCCACCACTTAGAGGGATTGAACACAAGATTGACTTCATTCCTGGCGCGCCCATTCCAAACCGACCAACATATAGGAGTAATCCGAAGGAGGCTGAAGAGATACAAAGGCAAGTAAGTGAACTCCTTACTAAAGGGTACGTACGTGAAAGTTTGAGTCCTTGTTCTGTTCTAGTTATTCTTGTACCTAAGAAAGATGGTTCTTGGCGTATGTGTGTTGATTGTAGGGCTATAAACAAGATAACTATAAAGTATAGGCATCCAATTCCCAGATTAGATGATATGCTTGATGAATTGCATGGATGTAGTCTTTTTACTAAGATTGATTTAAAATTGGGTTATCATCAAATTCGCGTGCATATTGGGGATGAGTGGAAAACAGCTTTTAAAACCAAGTATGGTCTTTATGAATGGTTGGTTATGCCTTTTGGATTAACTAATGCACCTAGTACATTCATGAGACTAATGAACCATGTCTTACGAGAATACTTAGGTAAGTTTGTGGTTGTTTATTTTGATGACATCCTTGTTTACTCTAAATCTTTAGATGATCATATTATCCATGTACACAATGTTTTGACTACTTTAAGAAATGAATGTTTGTATGTAAATTTAAAGAAATGTAGCTTTTGCATGGAAAAATTTAACTTTCTTGGGTTTGTAGTTTCATCTAATGGTGTTGAGGTTGATGAGGAGAAAGTGAAGGCTATAAAAGAGTGGCCTACACCTAAAAATGTAAGTGAGGTAAGAAGTTTTCATGGTCTTGCAAGTTTCTACCGTAGGTTCATTAAGAATTTTAGTACAATTGCTTCACCCTTGAATGAACTTGTTAAGAAAAATGTATCCTTTATATGGGAAAAAGATCAAGAACTTGCTTTTAATACTTTGAAAGAAAAATTGAGTTCTGCTCCTTTGCTTGCATTACCTAATTTTGAGTCTACTTTTGAAATTGAATGTGATGCTAGTGGAGTAGGGATAGGTGCTGTATTAATGCAAAATCAAAGACCTTTAATGTTCTTTAGTGAGAAGTTGACTGGTGCATCTTTAAGGTATCCAACTTATGACAAAGAGCTTTATGCTTTGGTTCGTGCATTGCAAACCTGGCAACATTATCTTTGGCCTAAGGAGTTCATTATTCATACGGATCATGAAAGTTTAAAGCATTTGAGAGTACAAAATAAACTCAACAAACGACATGCTAAGTGGTTAGAATTTATTGAAACATTCCCTTATGTCATAAGATATAAACAAGGTAAGGAGAACATTGTTGCAGATGCTTATCACGAAGGTATATCCTCCTCAATACTTTGAATGCTAGGTTGTTGGGTTTTGAACACATAAAGGATTTGTATCAACATGACATGTTCTTTGCTCCTTTTGTTGAATCTTGTGAAAAAGGACTCATTATGGATAATTACTTGTTGTTAGATGGATTTTTGTTCCGAAAAGGCAAACTTTGCATACCATCTTGTTCCATACGTGAGCTACTTGTGAGGGAAGCTCATGGAGGTGGTTTAATGGCACACCATGGAGTTTCTAAAACGTATGATATGCTCTCTGAACATCTTTTTTGGCCTAAAACGAGACATGATGTTCATAAAGTTTGTGCTCGTTGCATAGCATGTAAACAAGCTAAGTCTAGGCTTCAACCACATGGTTTATACTCCCCATTACCAGTTCCTAATGGTCCTTGGATTGATATATCAATGGATTTTGTTTTAGTAAAATGGCTCATTTTATTCCTTGTCACAAAACTGATGATGCAAAACATATTGCAGACCTGTTCTTTAGGGAAGTTGTACGATTGCATGACATTCCTAAAAGCATCGTTAGTGATCGTGATGTCAAATTTTTAAGCCACTTTTGGTGTGTTTTATGGGGTAAGTTAGGAACTAAGCTCGTATATTCAACTACTTGTCATCCTCAAACGGATGGACAAACTGAAGTTGTTAACAGAACCATGACTACTATGCTTAGGGCTATTATTGATAAGAATCTTAAGACTTGGGAGGATTGTGTGCCATTTATAGAATTTGCATATAATAGGGTTGTTCATAGCACTACTAAATGCACACCTTTTGAAATTGTTTATGGCTTTAATCCTTTTAACCCCCATTGACTTGTTACCTATACCATCAAAAGAATTTGTGAATTTTGATGCAAATGTCAAGGTTGAGTTTGTTCATAAACTGCACAAGCAAGTAAAAGAACAAATTGAGAAACAAAATTCCAAGGTTGCCACCCGAATTAATAAAGGACGTAAGATTGTCATCTTCAAGCCAGGAGATTGGGTTTGGGTGCATTTCCGAAAAAAAAGATTTCCTACTCAAAGAAAATCTAAGCTTTTACCACGAGGAGATGGACCTTTTCAAGTTCTTGAGCGCATCAACGACAATACTTATAAAATTGATTTATCAGGTAAGTACGGTGTTAGTGCAACTTTTAATGTTGTTGATTTGAGTCCTTTTGATGTAGGTGATGGCATGGATTCGAGGACGAATCCTTCTCAAGAGGGGGAGAATGATATGAACCACGACCAAGGAATTTCCATACCTCAAGGTCCAATTACAAGGACGAGAGCCAAGAAGCTACAATAAACCTTATACAGTTATATTCAAGCTATGGTGAGCTCATCAAAGGAAATTCTAGAAGACGTTGGAGACCTCCCTTATATGTTATGTAAAGTTGAGATTCAAGACAGAGATGAATTAAATGCACTTTAAGTTGCATTTAATGAACTCCGCTGAATTTACCAAATAGTCCAAGGATGACTAATAAGCACATTTTATTATTTGCATTATTTAATTATAGTTTAACTATTTGTTTTCATATTTAAGCTAGTTTTAAATATAGGAGTTAAGATTATATTGTAACCCACATAGGTTACTATATTCCACCATTAACTAGCCATTTTAATATGGAGGTTATGGGTATTTCTCATTTACTAGCTCATTTAATTTTGGAGTTACGTATCACATAGGTTAAGAGGTTTGTAAAGGCTATATAAAGTCTTCTTTTCTTTGATTAGACATCAGATTTTGGAATTAAGAATAGAATTTCTATTTTAGCTTTGTTGAGAGCTAAACTTTCTTTACAAATTCTTGTGTTTAGAACTTGCATGTAGAGTCATTCAAGTGGTATTGATCAAACCTCTTGTGGAGTGATTCGAATCACTAGTTTAGAAACGAGTTTTCTTTACTCTTGATCTTGATCATCAAGATAATCCGTTCCATACTTTCCCTTGGGTTGATATCCATATCATGTCAATTCTAGTGTGTATCACACCTCTTTGCCACATTTTTGTGTTTCTATTCTTTGATAATCCGAGGCTGCAATTTCTTTCTCCTCTCTATATATTTCTCTTTGGACTTCTCGAGCTAAATAATGCTTTGAGGTTTTTGTCCATTCACTTTAAAAGATCTCCCTTTCTCCATGTTTATCATGCTTTATGGTTATTGCCACGATCATATAGTTATTGCCTAGATCTCCATTCTTTTATAAAGACAATGCTCTTTTGAACTTCTCCATCTAAACTTTGAATTAAATAGCAACACTCTTTGTTTTTTTATAGAGGTCCTTTGACCTTATTTTGATATCATACTATTTTTTGTTTCCACCTTGTACATCAATCGATTTTTCATAGGCTAAGTGCCTAAATTCATATAGTTTATTTGGTTACATTCACCTCAAATCTCCCTATTAACACCCAAAGAATTCAAACCTTCTCAAGAATTCAAACCTTCTCAAGAATTCAAACCTTCCAAGAAGGTAGTCATGTTAGGATGTACACTGTTTTGGAAAACAAGAATAATTAAAAAAATAAATAAGAAAAATGGAAATTTCCAATTTTTATCGAACTTCTTGAATTTTTAACATTTTATTGGGAAAGATTTTCAAAGGATCCCAAGAAGAGAAAAATGATTAAGAAGGGATAGAGAATTTTTCGAAAAATTATAGATTTTCCAGAGAAATAATATTTAAATAATAAAAAATGGCAAATTTCCAAGATGCCCCTGGAAGAGCGGATAATTACAAAAATGCCCCTTGGAACAAAATATGAACGTCTACCATGGCCGCTTGCACAAAACACCCCAAAACGCATATCTCAACCATCAGATCTTCTCCAAAATTGAGGAGTATCTAGAACACTGACAGTTCATCACATCCAACCGCTAGAATTCAAAATTAAGGTCGGTAAAGCCCTGGTCAGAGAAGATGATTTCGGCGAAAGATCTAGAAAACTCAAGGAAGAAACTGTGATGATTTTGGACGTTTCAATGGTGGTGGAGCGTTCTTCTATAAATTATGAGGTAGGGGCAACTAAAAGGAACAAGAATTGAGCCCAATCCAAACCTTAATCAAGTATTAAGAGTGTACGATACAAGATATTCTCCAAATTCATAAGCTACCGTCCATCTTTTGCATTCAAACCTGTTCCTCATCATTCTAAAGAAGATTCCCAGTCATAGGTAATCTCGTCGAATAAATTCTATCCCAATTAATTTCTACACACTTTAAGGATCAATTTTGAAAATGGCCTCGAAGGAATACAACCTCAGGAACAAGCGTAATCGAAGAAATTCGATATCAGGTAAGTTTTGGGAAGAAATTTCAATTCTTGCTTACAACCCTCAATGCCCAAATTTGATGTTTCCAATAGTTAGAGGGAACTAAATAGAGCATATTTGATGAAGGAATCGAAGGCTAAGACGCTCTAGTTCGAGATGTCCAATAGACGGAAAAATTGTGTTATGGATTGAGTTACAAATAGAGGGAAGGAACTCAAAATTCACCTCAACCACGCTCAGAAAGCCTCTTAGAAAAATCCCATTAGTTTAAGTAAGGTGTAAGAAAGATCTTTTCTGAAGGACGTGCACCCTGATAGTGCTTGCACCGTCATAACCAATATCAAAACCTCCTGGGTTTACTCCGGTAATCAATCGAGTTTTTCCTCGACTTTGAATGTCTATAACTTACACTGTAGTTGATGAACAGGTGAGTACTACTTTATTATATTACTGATATGTATGTAAAAAATTTATGTTTTACAATGTAAATAAATAAATTTTATAAAAAAAGAAAAACTTAGGTCTTTACCCTCCATATGTTCCATATGTAGCATTGTTGAAATTTAACTTCTTCAATGTCAAAAATGCTTTAGGTTCTAGTTTTAGGGGTAGATGACATATCTTCCCAAAAACTAGTTTGGAAGAGGACATCCTTAAAGGGATCTTAGTTTTAGGGGTAGATGACATATCTTCCCAAAAACTAGTTTGGAAGAGGACATCTTTAGAGGGATTTTGAAGGTTGTACAAATTTTTGAAGATATTTTTTATTTCTTGGTTGGAGATCTCTGTTTGTTAAGATGTTGTCACCATGTTTTACATTGTACTTCTAAAAGGCTATTAATCAACCGGTTTACAAAATGCAATCCTTCAATGCCCTTGTACACCAAACCAAGTAAATTAGAAACTTGAGTACGATCCTTTCATCATTGGATTGGCAAGCTATCATTCCTACCCACTACTAGGATATACAAATTTCATGAAAGGGAGAAAATGACCCTATAAAGTTAATGGCCCATAAATCAAAAAGCTCTTCTTCTAAAATAAAATTTAAGGGTAGCTCATTTTTCTTACTAATACTTCTTGTCCTTTGATATTGATCCTAACGTTTGCAAAATTCTATAATATCCCTAAAAATTGTTGGCTAATAAATTGTTTCAGGAAAGAATCTCCTTCTTTACTAATAGTTTTACTTTTTACGCAGAATGCCATAGGCTAAAAAATTGGCTACGTTTTCATACAATGGACCTATTGCTTCCTTTTTGTTGCTTTTATTGAATATCGGCTCCTCGGTGAATGCATCATAGATACTTTTGGTTGAATTTTTTCTCCATGTTTTCCAGCCTAGATAGGCGATCTGCTACATGGTTTTTAGCAGCTATGTTAGTATCTAAGATTTGTATCTTAGATTCTTGTAGTAATAGCATGATCGGGTGCATTTTGCACCAAATAAATAAGTCCTAAAATTTTCAACAGCCAATACTACCGCTAGAAGCTCTTTTTCTTTTGTGGTATAATTCACTTGAACCTCATTCAATATTTTGCTTGAACCTTTTCTTCCTTTTATTCTGGCTTTGCCTCTATAACTTGATAACTAACCGATAACTAACCTCACATATTAATCCAAATGGTGAATTCCATTCCGGGGTTAACATTATGGGAACCATAAACTATGAATTTAATGCTTGAAAAGCTATCATGCCTTGTTTATAAAAAAAGAATGAATTTCTTATTTTCCTCCCACAAGTTGCACGAGGATTTTGCAACTTTGGAGAAGTTCTTGATAAACCTCCTAACCTAAGAAATTTCTTATTCCTTTAAAAGTAGTAGGTGAATTTAGTTTCTCAATGGTTTCAATTTTGGATGTGTTCACTTTTATTCCTTTTCCCAATATCTTGTGGCCTAGCACTATCTCTTCATTCACAATGAAATGACATTTTTTCCTATTTAGTTCAAGATTCTTCTCCTCACACCTTTGTACAACCTTCTTTAAACGACACAAACAAATTTCAAATGATTCTCTGTAAACTGAGAAGTCATCTATGAATGGAAATCATACATCGTTGGAATGTTTCTAGAGTGTTGCATAGCTCAAAAGACATCATTCTAAAGGTAAAAATGTCATGCAGACATGTAAATGTGGTCTTCTCATGGTCTTCTGGATTGATTGTAAACTTGTTATATCCCAAATAACTATCTAAAACATAATTATGTGACTTTCTAGCAAGTCTATCGAACATTTGATCAAATGAATGACAAGGGAAAATGGTTATTGCACGTTGCCTTGTTCAGTCTTCTATAATCCATACACATTCTCTGTCCATTCATTATTCCAGTGGGGATTAGCTCATTGTTCTCATCTCCTACTTTTGTCATTCCTTCTTTCTTTGGAACACATTGGAACACATTGAATAGGACTAACTCTACTGCTATTTGCAATCAAATAGATTATTCCAACATCTAGTTACTTAATAATATCTTTTCTAATAACCTCGTTCATCGTTGGGTTTAATCTTCTTTGTTGAAAAATAGTTTTAAATTGTCCTTCCTCAAGTTGAATCATGTGCATACATAGTAAAGGACTAATCACTTTTATGTCTGTCAATGTCGACCATATTGCCCTTCTGTGCTTTGTTAACGTTTCTAGAAGCATATTCTTTGAACGGATAAAAGTGTTGCTAAGATGATGATAAGTAGTATCTCCTCGTCACCTAGATATGAATATTTAGGATAGGGGGCAGTCGTTTCAAGTCTAGTTGTGGTGCTTCTTTAATATATGGCTTCATTTGTGAACTTTTTCTTCCCTCTAATTCTAGGGATTCAATAACTCTATTGACTTCATACAAAACTGCATGATGTTCGATGAAATTACTCCATC
The DNA here is from genome assembly GCF_057944985.1 of Cucurbita pepo subsp. pepo. Classification (NCBI taxonomy): domain Eukaryota; kingdom Viridiplantae; phylum Streptophyta; class Magnoliopsida; order Cucurbitales; family Cucurbitaceae; genus Cucurbita; species Cucurbita pepo. The sequence goes on from NC_141817.1 coordinate 6,520,628, forward strand.
TTCTATCTTCTTCTTGCATATATTCCCATTATCTCATTCCTCTTTGAATGGTTGTTCTGTCAGCTCATAAATTTGTGAGCATTCCTCTACCTTTGTTGGATATTTTAGGTCGTCATTTATATATCAAACTCCACTTACTGGTTACAAATTCTCAAAGTGATGGTTTCTTTGTGGACATCCACAGATGTTCTTCCAATTTAAGTGTTAAGAATGTGAAACGGTGTAGGATTGTAAATCTTATCTTTAAATAGATAACTCCTACAAATAATAGAAAATATACTATAAAATATAACAAATATACTGCTAACCAACATAAGATAAAACATACCAAATATACTATTAAACCAAATAGCGTAAATAAAATAAAATATACTAAAAACAAAATCCTAAAATTAAGAAAAAAAATTATAACGTATTCCAACTATATAAAAAATATTCCACAAGTCATAATACTCGGAAGTGTAGTTGGAGAGGGTATGTCAATCACACCCAACTTCTCTCTCATAAAATCAAATAGTTGGAGAGTGTAGGTCAATCACACCCCATTTATTTTCAGAATATCAAATGGTTGTCTTCACAAAGCTTTAGTGAAAATCTTTAAGTTAACTCTAAACAATTATTTGCTGATGATATGGATACATTGATTTACTTTTTAGACTTCCAATAAATAATTGAATTTAATAGGGAAGATGCATAACCGAGAAATAGACTGCAATGATTTACTCCAGGACGGGTAATTTGTCCCATTTAATTTGGTTGGAACAGGTGAATATCTGTGTAACGACCCGAAATTTTCTACTTAATTTAAGGTCGCTACTGTATACATACCATAAACATTGAATGCCGAAGACTTCATTTAAATTCCATAAAACATAACCTTTAACTTAAAAACACAGCCATGGACTTACGTGTTTCGAAAACATCTTTAAAACGACACAACAAAAGACCCGAAATAAAATAAATAAGCGTTTAAGTTTAAAACATCCTATTCTATCCTAAGTCTAAGAAAATGAATACCACTATCCTATGCATGTGCCATGATCTCGAGTTGCGATGCCGTCGTCAGCCGTATAGGAATGCCTTGCCTTAACCTAAAAAATGTTGTAGCACATGGTTTGAGTATTTAAAGAAATACTCAGTAAGTGACCCCACTATTGGGGTTAAATGCAACAATCACATGCAATAAAATGATGGGACCTATCTTTCGTTTCGTTTCATTTGGTTTCGTCTTGTTTCGTTTCTTTTTCGTTTCGTTTCGTTTCATTTTTCCTACGGTGTAATCCTAACAGGTAATCGTGGATGTGTACCATATACTCTACACGCAGCCCATACGTGCAAGTATGAGCTCAACAGCTAGTTCGCACACCGCTGGGCCACTGTCCCTAGCCGGTGGGCATGCTCTGGGGGCCCACCGGGACCCGTTAAAACTAAAACCGTCACGGCAGCGCTATGCAGGGCATAACGATCGTTGTGCTGCCATTTGGATGTACGCGTCCGTACCCTCGTGATGGGATAGGGGTATCCCCCCAAATACATGATCACACAATATGCATGAGGTCCCACTAGTCCTACAGTCATCATTTAATGAACATAACCCCGTGTCACGTTTTCATGCTTACATGTCATTCTCATTCTCATTCTGTTACATATCATACATATTCCTAGCGGGGTTATGTATCTTGCAATTTACCGTATTTCATGTCATACAATTCATTCAGTTACATTCCAATACTCATACAACAAGCCATAATCGTACAAGGGTCACACATCGTCACATGCATTCATATCACATCAACTAAGCAACATAAATAACATACATTCACTTTCACATGATTTCGTACTTAAACACAATAATCTAGCATACAATGTATCATATCATAACCAAGTCATAACGTAAACACTTCATAGTCATATCGTTCTCTAACTTACCATAGCCTTAAAGTTCCTATACCTATCACAGACATATCATTACGTGACGTACCTTGGTCATATCGTCACAAGAACGTACCCTAACGATATCGTTCTATCAATCTATCACAAACCTATCCCTTTCTACCCATAACCTGACCGTATTCTTTCATCAATCTCTCCTATCCATAGCACTCCGGTATGTAACCTAACTCTAACATTTCATGAACGTATCTTACTCCTATCGTTACATTTCGTTTTGTGCATCCTTCTCGTACCCTATCTCAAACATCTCCTAGAGCACATCGTACCATAATTATTATCATACAATCCACATATAATAACATAACATAACATAACATAACATAACATATAGGAAACATATCGATCCACAGACAATTCACACATATCAATATATATGACACGTGCAGAACCACAGGGCACGTGTCAACATCAAATATAACCTTGCCGATAGTAAGGTCACTTACCTGGCTAGCTTAAGTCATTGTCACGTATATATCCTTACTGAAAGTTCGATTCCGTCCTTTGAAATCCAAGCCAACCTATGTGAGCCCATAACATCAGTTTCAAGTTTGAACTCTATACAATTATTTCTCTAATTTACCTTGTTAAAATTCTGATATTTACTGTTAGACAAAATTTAATGGAGTTTCATGCCCTCTGATATCTACGGTTATAGTTTTAAATTTTGTTTAACAAATCTTCCCTCAATCTTCCCTCCTCCCTCATGGTAATTATTTTCATTCTCATTCTGTAAATAGATTCTCAGTTTTGTAAACATCTGTAAATAAGATATTACTCTAATTCTATATTTATTTTCATTCACATTATTGGCCAATTTTAATTTGGCTACTATTTTACATGGATCTGCGAGCTAAAATTATATTGATTCTAACCTTATTTCCTATAACTTACTATGCTAAAAAAAATCTAATTAATTGAACATGAGATCTGATTATTACAT